>NC_046156.1:114237701-114537701 GCF_011064425.1 Rattus rattus
GCTGATGCATGCTGGCAAAGTCTGGAGTGTGCTGGAATGCGGTACAGCTGAGGCGTGGGTCAGACTTTCCCTTTCTGAATGTTCTAATCCCTTCAATATTGCAGCAAATATGTTTTCAATATCTATATGGATAAAAAAAAATGTGCCACATGCTGCAATGATTTAATTCTGACATTTGTCACTCAGGAAATCTGGAGAAGGCAGAATGTAACTGCCTTTTGTGAAAACCTAGAACAGGACCTTCTCTCACATTAGGCTGAAGCAAGAGGTGCAGATAGGAAGCCCAAAACTGCTGCCCCGGTTCTGAGCCTTCCAGTCTTCTGAACTGAGCTGACCTCTTGCTGGCTGAAGAACGTCACACTTCTTCAGGATCCATGGGCAAATATCATATATTAGAGAATAAGAAATGGTTTGCGGACTAACAATATACTATTCAGTCCAAATCTCCGACAAGCCTGGAACTGAAATAATTTATTATCACGTCATATATTTTTTATGGGGCTCCCTGTATGAATCTAGAAATTTCTGTCAACTGGTCTATTAGGTAGTACCTACAGAGAGTCACAGAACTTGGAAGAAAGATTTTGAGTTGTAATCCCAGATTTTAAATTAAACGATAGCAAGAAAAAGCTCTGTCATCTCTCATAATATCATAAATTTATCTGTAAAGTAACAAGAAGAAATATATTAGCTGCTAGTTAAGAAATGACCACTTGCTACATAACTTGTTGTTTTAGATTTGCTATGTTTTCATTTATGTGAAGCTGAGTGTTTGTGTGTCAGCCATGTGTGCACAATGGGTGCTGAGGCCCAGTAACTGGAGTTTGGGTGACCTGTGAGTGCTGGGAACCCTACTCAGGCCTTATGAGGAGGCAGTAGATGCTCTCATAGCTGCTGAGCAACTCACCAAATCAGAGAATCCTTATTCCTAAGACATGGCCTTTGGGAATCTCATACATTTACATTAAGTGAGCTATACGGTGGGTATAGAGACTTGAGTTATTTTAGCATTTCTTAGATTTTTACTCAACATCGTTTTCATAGTTTTGACAGATTCAAAAAAAAACCCTTCATATTAGTGTGGGGCTTGAGACAGTGTGCGCAAGTGCGTGTAGTTGGGTGCAGGGCAATGTGCACAGGGCAGTGTGTGTAGGTGAGGGCGTGTCTGTGTGTTCCAGGAGGGTCTAGGTATAAATCCCACCACAGTTCAAATCCTAACGATAGTCACTACCAGTGAACTATGAAAGCCTGGAAGGTTTTAGGAAGTTAAGATCTGTCACATTAATATGGTGGCACTCAGGGCAGTCATGGTGACACATACCTGTCTATGCTTGACTTATTTCACTTGATCTCCAGTGCTAGCCATGTTGTTATAAATGGCAGGATTTGGATATCATTATGGCCAGGTTGTACTCCACTGTGCACATGTAACCACACGTGCACACGTTCTTTGCTCATTAGCCTTCATGAGCGGTACGGCAATGGTGTGGGGAGGTCTTGTGAACCCACATATTTAATTTTACAGTGTCATCTGATACCCTCTTAGATACTATGTTCTTCTTTTTTTTTTTTTTTTTTTTTTTTTTTTTTTTCGAGCTGGGGACCGAACCCAGGGCCTTGTGCTTGCTAGGGCAAGCTCTCTACCGCTGAGCTAAATCCCCAACCCGATACTATGTTCTTCTGTATGAGATAAAAGTTAAATAGAAATTAAACCAGAAGCGAATACCAGGTATTAGTCACTGTATTTCATTTTTATTAGGCTATTGATTATACAATATAGTGAGTTTAATATCACACTTTTCTACATTAATTTAAGCTGATCAGTTCATAGCTATCCTTTGCTATGCAACCACCCCTCCCCTATTTGTCTGCTTCTCTTCTTGTTCTGCAATTGTCCCCCTATTTTGCTTTTATGTGATTTAGATTCCAAAGGCAGCAGAAAACACGTATTATTTGGCTTTATGATTTCAGATATTGTTCAACAATGGTTTCTACTACAACATTTTTTCTAAAATAATGTATTTTATTCTTCTTTGTGACTCAACATTTCTCCACTCTGCCATGCTACGTTTCCTTCCTCCACCTGTTGATTGACACCTATATTGGTTGCATGGCTTGCCTATTATTGGAAGCAACAAGAAATGTAAGTATGATGTTATCTCTAAAATGAGCTAGTTGGACTCTAATCTGAAAAGTGATTCAGCTGTGTCTTATGCTGGTTCAATTTTGTATTCAAGGGGTCTGGATCTACACTAGACCTCTGTAGTGTCTGGAATAATACACACCCAGCATTCTCCACCCTTATAGTGTTAGAACTGACTTTCATCCTGCCAATGACATATTGGACTCTGTTCCCCTGTGTCCCTGACAACATTTTAGTTTCTGTACTTGACCATTCTGGCTGGAGTCAGAGGGAATCTCAGTGTAATTTTCATATCTAGTTCCCTGCTGGCAGAAGACACTGAAGTACTTTTTAAGCACTTTCTGGTTTTCTCTAATTCTTCTTTCTTTACATTGGAAAATGGGGACTACTAACCTTCAGAATTTTTGCCGAAAGGATTGAAAAGTTTGCACACATCTGTCTTCTTTTCTGTGTAGGATTCATTTCTCCATGCTGCTGGCTTAGCGGTCCAGAATTCTTTTCAAAGAAGATCTTTATTTCTTTTTACTTTTTGGAAGATAGCTTTGCTGGCAACCCTATCCTAGGCTGGCAGTTACTTTTTCCCAGGACATGTCATACTGACTTTTAGAGTTTCTGCTTAAAAGTCTAGTGTTGTTGAGTGGCATGTCTTTGTATGTGACTAGGCACTGCATTGCTATAGCTTCCAATATTCTTTGTATTCTCTGAATATGTTGTGTTTTATCTGTGGGCTGACTATACAATTTCTTATCTGGACATGCTTAGTTGATATTCTGTACCTGAATGTCCACATGTTTGCCAAGATTTGTGAAACATTTTACTGTTATTTTATCAAATACATTTCTTTATGCCATTAGGTCTATCCTCTGTACCTAGTTCTCTGTTTGTAGTTTGTACATTAGATTATCAATGCTTCCTCACAAGACATGGATATTCTGTTCCCTTTCTGTATTCCCATCTGACTGTCCTAATTTCTTGAATTTGTCTTCAGTCTCTGATTTTTTTAACCTGACTTGGTCCAATTATTTAAGATTTCTATTTGATTCTTCTCAAAATGTGTCTCTATTAATCTGCCCTTCATAGCCTGCTGTTTATTTATTCTCTTCAACATCACTCATATGTTCGTCAGTATCCTGTTTAGATTAACTTATCATTTTTATAATCATGCTTTTGAACTCTTTGCTCAAATTCATCCTCTTCACCAATATTGTAATGAATTTTTGTGGAACATAGAACTGTTACTTTTGGAGAAGCCACACTGACTGTTAATTTTTTTTAATTTTAATATGTCTGATTAATTATGTTTACCAAATAATTATTTGGAAGTTTCACTCTCCCATATTCTTTCTATTTTTATCTATTCTTTAGGTTTTTGTGTATCTATAAAATAAAATATGGTCTTGTCACGCTCTCAATTTTTCATTCCAAATCCCCTAATATATCAAAATCCAAATTTCAAGTTTCCTTGTTGTTTTCTCTTCTTTTCCTAATAACCCACAATTCAGATAGGTGGCTCATGCACATTGGCATGAGTATTGTGTGCCATCCACCGATGCAGAGTAGCCTAACAGTGCCCATGCTCTCACAGAATAGACCAATAGCCAGTTAGAGCTAGGACCTCAAGAATTCCCATGACTACATTCAAATTGTCATTTGGCAGTTTGATCCTTTCAGGTCTTTTGCTTGCAACCACAACTCCTCTAAGTTAATGACTGTTGTAGCTATGCCATGTCAAGAGACAAAATTTTCATAACATTGCTATCTATGATAAAAGCCTTATATTCTTTCTGTATTTTCTTCCATGATATTCCTTGAGCCTCAGTGAAGGTGCAAGGTTGATAAGATGTCCCAGTTGTGGCTAAGCACTCACAGTCACTTGTTCTGAGCACTTTGAACAGCCATGAGACTCTGCCTTGATTGCTCACCACAGAAAAAAAGAAGTTTCCGTGACCAAGGTGAAGAGTAGCCCTGGTCCATGGGCATAAATATAAATATGTAAAAGGCCATCTGAAAACCAGAAGATTTAGCAAGTAACAATCATAGGGTCTCTCCTAGCACACTTATCATTTTCTCTTCTGTGGGCACTGACCTTGTTTGGAGTACAGAAATGGATTCTCTTCCTGAAGGATTTCCACAGTGGTTCCCTGACCTATGGAGTGAGGGATATTGTAGTTGTAAAAGCCAAATGGAAGCCATTAGAGTTGCCTATGCCAGGGAAAATTGTGAGTCAAAGACAAGATTGCATCCCAGGAGGAATTGCGAAAATTAGTGCCACCATCAAGGAATTGAAAGAGGAATTGTCCCCACCACATTTCCCTTTAACTCTCCTATCTGCACTATGCAGAAGACTTACAGGCCAGGGAGAATGAGAGCTTAAATGGCAGAGCTGATCAAATAGTGACTATGACTGCAGCTGCAGTGCCACATATGATGTCCTTACTTGAGCAGATTAACACATCTCCTGGTATGTGGCATGCAACTTATGATCTAGCAGGTTCATTTTTTCATTATACCTGCCCATACAGATGACTAGAAGCATTTTTTTTCAGTTGGCCAATCCAATACTATAAAATGTACAGTTTTACCTCAAGTATATATTAACTCTCTAGCCTATGCCATGGTTCAGTTCAAAGAGATCTTGATTGTCTGTCTCACAAAAATCACACTGTATTGACAATCTTATGCTAATTGGGCCAATTGATCAGAAGATAGTGGCCACTTTGGATTTATTGATAACACATATCCGCATCAGAAGGTGGGGAATAAACCAGGCAAGCAATGAAGCAAGCAGCTTCTTATGGCTAGGCTGAAGTAGCAGAACAGTGAAAGACATACTCAATGTATATGTAAGGCCGTGGATTTACATCAGCACCATGAAACACACTTTGGAGACACAGAAGTAGTCATCTAAAAACTCTTGTCAAGACAATTACAACATCAACAGAAAACAGGAAAAAAAAGAGCTAGGAAAATTTTATGTGATTTGGGAAGACATAAATGTGGAAAAAAGTAACATGGAACGATGCCAGAAAAAGATATAAGCCGCAAATCTTGTAGAATGTAAAATTCAAATAAAAATTAAATAAAGACTGATAAACTAATTAAACTAGCAGAAACAGACAAAGAAAAAAACATAGAAATACAATTTATAAAGAGGCAAAAAGAAAGTCAGGGGAAAAAGCAACAGAACAAAAGAATTGGTCTAATTAAAGGACAAATGAGAAAGAAAGAATGAAAGAAACAAAGAAACAAAGAAGAGAAAAAGGAAAAGTAAAGGAAGATAAAGAAGCAAAAGAGGAAATTATAAAAACTTCAATGTCAAAAACATAGGTGGTAGTTTATGTCTGGAATGACAGAACTTGGATAACTGAGACAGGAGAATCATGACCCAAGGATACCCTAGACCCTACAGTGAGAAATTAATTGAAAAGTAAAATCAGAACACATTAAATGATAAAACATGGAAGAAGTTAGCGAAAAATACAAAGAAAGAAAGAAAACTAAAAATTGGTCTTCTGACCTTTAAACCATTACATCTGTTAAGAAGAAGACTGTACAAAGACAACTTTGTACAGCGACAGAAAAACAATATGCATATCCGTGTGTATTCCTAAATATTACTTACGCTGTCTACATTATGTTCCCTGTATGTGTGTTTTAGGGGTAATCATTTGGTACTGGATAACCAATTGGTGCCAGTTTTCCTCAGGTGCCTGTAGGTCTTTGCATATGGAGGCCTTTTGAGCCTTGTCCGGCCCTCTTTGGCATGTCTACTTGTGTTGTCTTTGCTCATCCCATGCTTAGTAGTCATTCTGTGAGTTGTTATGAGTGTCACTTTAGACATTAGTAGGAGACTCAATCTCACAAAATATCCCATGATCTTTTCACTCTTACAATCTTTCTTCATCCTCTTCTGCAATGTTCCCTGAGTCTTAGCTGCAGGAGTGTTTTATAGATGTATTGGTTGTGACTATTCTGGATTTTGACACCTTGGGCTATAAACTTCCCTCTTAGAACTGCTTTAAATGGATACCAGTGATATTGTCTTTTCTTTCTATTTACTTAAATACTTTGATTTCTTTCTTGACTTCTTCTTTGAACCCTTCATCATTTAGCAATGAGATATTAATCTCCATTAGTTTACGCACTTAATAGACTTTTGTTTGCTATTGATTTTGTTTTATTGGTCATATAGAATACATGGGGTTATTTCAATTATTCCATATTTTTTCAAATTTGCTCTGTGTCATAGCATGTGGTCTATTTTAGAAGCTTCTATTGTTGCCAATTTTGGATATTTTGACTATTCTGTACATTTCATGTCATTTCATGTAAAACGTCATTTAGTTCCAGGTTTTCTGTGTTTATTTTTATCTAGATGACCTATTTATTGGGGAAAAGAAGTATTAAAATAACTTTTATTAGTCACTGTTCTATTTCTGTGAAGAGACACAATAACCAAGGCAATTCTTACAAAGGAAAGCATTTAATAGGATCTGGCTTATAATATCAGAGGTTTGTTCATTATCAACATGACAAGAAGGACGGCAGCATCAAGAAAACATGATGCACAGGAAGGAGCTGCGAGCTCTACTTGTTTTTCTCCAGGCAGCAGCAGGAGAGTACCTGCCATGCTAAGCATAAGGGACATCAAGGGACCTGCACAGTGATACACTTCCTCCAAAAGTGCCACTTTCTATGGGCCAAGCATTCAAACACATAAGTATATGTGGGCCATACCTATTCAAACCACCTAATAACCTCTTCTTATTGTGTTTGTGTTAACATGTCTTTATTTCCATCAGTATGATTTTAAGAAATTGAGTGTGCTAATGTTCACTGCTCATAAGCTTAGTATATATGTTCCAAATTGATCCCTTGATTAGAATGAAGTGTCTTTCTTTATCTCTTTTGATTAGTTTTAGTTTGGAGCCTACTTTAAAAATGGATAAATATGGCAGCACCTGATGACTTTATGACCCCCTTTGGAATATGTTTTCCATTCTTTCACTTGAAGATGGAGCTTATCTTAAAGCTGGGTTTCTAGTAGACACACGTAGATGAATTTTGTTTCTTAATCCTTTCAGGTAGCCTGTGTCCTTTCTTTCTTTCTCTCTCTCTCTTCCTTCTTTTCTTTCTTCCTTTCTTTCTTTCCTTTCTTTCTTTCTTTCTTTCTTTCTTTCTTTCTTGCAGAGTGGAGGCCATTGATATTTAGAATTTGTATTGAATAAGATGTGCAGATTTTAGTCATTATGACATATATTTGCTAGCTTGTGTTCTCAGCTATGACTTATTTTTCATTAAATTAAGTTTTGTTTTCTTTCTAGGGTGTCTTCACTATGTTTATTCCTCTTTGGTTCAAATTGGTGCTTCCAGTATCCTGTTCACTGTGTTCTTGTTGGATATGAATTGATTTAGTGTGTTTGGATTGTGGTAACATTTTATTTGTCCTTCAACTATGGCTAATAATTTTGCTGGGTACTGTCATCTAGGTAGGCAGTCCTAGTCATTTAGAACTTGGAATTTTTTCAGGATCTTTGACTTTCAGAGTTTCCACTGTAAAATCAGCTGTTATAACATATGAGTAGTGGGTGATTTTCCTCTTGGAGCTTTCAATATTTCCTCATTTGTTTGGTAAGTTTAGGATTTTAACTATGATATGTTATGGGTTTTGTTTGCTTCCTCTATATTTATGACCATGCCCTGCCTTAGTTTAGGGAAGTATTCTTTTATGATCTTGTTAAAAATTTAGTCTATGCCATTGACCTGTGATTCTTCATCATCAGCTATGCATGTAATTCAAATACTTGTTCTTTGAAAATATCCTACATTTTTGCTGTATGTTATGTTGGAGAACAATGCTTTTAAGGCCATAGTCCCTCATGACCAGATAGCTTTCTGAGTTCTGCACAAAGTGACTCTCTTTCTTAGTGGGGCTTCCATGTCTATTCCTGGATTTGTCTAGAGATTGTCCCTGAACACAAGTGGCCGATCTTGTCTGAAAAGTGACCTTGCACAGAGCTCTCAGCAAATGAATAACTCGGCACACATGTCCCATTCTGGCTTCCTATCTACATAATAATTAGGTATTTCATTATAACCAGTCAGCCCTTCCCACCGACTTGATGCTATGACCAGTTAGCCCTTTCCATCCATACCCCTTAAATAAAAGCCCTGATATACCCTATCCCTGGGAAAATAAAGTAGACATGTACCCCTACAAGGTTTCTGGAAGTCTGTCCTTCATACTAATAGCTGTC
The DNA here is from genome assembly GCF_011064425.1 of Rattus rattus. NCBI lineage: Eukaryota > Metazoa > Chordata > Mammalia > Rodentia > Muridae > Rattus > Rattus rattus. The sequence goes on from NC_046156.1 coordinate 114,246,102, forward strand.
TGAACCCTGCTGACCACATTTGTTTCCTTTGTCCTCACTGACTGGTGGCCAATAATCTCCAAGGGGAAGGGAGAGCCATAGGTTCTTTCTTCTTTTCCTTCCTTTCCTCCTCCTTCCTTCCTTCCTTCCTTCCTTCCTTCCTTCCTTCCTTCCTTCCTTCCTTCCTCCTCCTCCTCTCTCTCTCTCTCTCTCTCTCTCTCTCTCTCTCTCTCTCTCTCTCTCATTTGGCCTACATCCTCTTACTTTATTTTCAAGCTCTGATATCCTATTCTCTGCTTAATTCGTTCTGCTTGTAACACTTTCTCCCTTGTTTTCCAATTAGGATATCTACTTTTACAATACCATCTTCACTTCAGCTCAATTGTGCTTCATTACTTCTGTCATATATTGAATTAATTTTTCAAACCCTGATTATTGTTCATCATTTTATTCAACAGTATTTCCATTTCCTTGGTCACCGCTCAAAGTTTACTGTTATCCTTGTGACATTCAATAAAGTGGGATTTTGTCTGTTGAAAACCATTGGATAATTTGATAAGATTTATCATCATTCTTTTAAATTCTGTGTCCTAAGGCTCATCTGGATCATTCTTATTCCCATTATGTCATTCATGTGGTCATTTTGAATCCTGGGCTTGTGAATTTCTTTCTGTTCTTTTCTCTTTCATTTTGTTTATGTGTGTGGGGGGTGATAATCTGCCTTTATTAGACAAAGTTCAGGTGATCCCTAACCTCATTTAGGCCTGGTGAAGTGGGCTTACAAAGGGAGGACATTCATGGTCTCAGATCTAGAACTGGTTTGCAGATGACAGTACATGTGATTAAGGGAATAGAAAGGGAAGAAATTGGAACAAATAAATTTACCTATATGGGTTTTCTGTATTTTAATTTATTGACTTTGGAGATATTCTTAAAAATAAAATTTATCTCTTGAAAAATATGGCTGGAGAATGTGAATCTATTGATTTCTTTTCTAATTGAGACTTTCATAGCCATCAGTCTTAATATTACCAATCAGATTTGACTAAGTTTCAGGTTAATTTTGAATATATATATATATATATATATATATATATATATATATTTAACTTGCATTTATTTTATGTGACTAAGTAAGAGCCAGGAAGAAAAGGACAACTAAGAGTCTCTCTGGGAAACACAGCAAACAATGAAGAAATTCTCCAAAAACATACCTGCGAGGAGTCCCAGATGTGGCTAGATTGGACTGGGCCACTCGGATGGTACTTAGTAAAGCCTTAATAAATATTTTATAAGAGTAAGAGTATAAAGGTAAATTGGACTTTAAAGGGCAGTAACTGAAACAAACCTACAATGAGAGATTTTATCTGTCAGAAGAAAAAGCCAAAGAACTTAAAGAGACTCTCCAAGGAATCATGCAACCCATAAAATAAACAGATATAATAGAGTCTTGACCTGCAATACTGTTTTGCCCATAAGTGGCCTTTCCCTGGGTATTTAGGTGTCCCATTTTTGAAAATTGTCCTGGTTACAAAAGACACACACACACACACACACACACACACACACACACACACACACACACAGAGAGAGAGAGAGAGAGAGAGAGAGAGAGAGAGAGAGAGAGAGAGAGAGAAACAGAATAAACAGATTGTCTTGAAGGAGAGGCTGTGGTTTGTCAGTAAAAATTGTTTCCCAATTGTGCAGCGGGCAAATCTGTCAACAGCATTAGCCTGGGTAGTAACCTCCATGTCTGTCCCTCTCTGACAGGGACCTGAGTCCTTGTTTTCCTCTGCTGGCCCTACCTTAATCTTTCCATGGCATTCACTTGATGGAAACATCCCTCAGCAGACAAGACCATAAACAGTTTGTCCTCATAACCACTAGTCAAATATAAACATTCTCTGAACTGGATGTGGAGACTTGCAGAGACTTAGTGGGATTTACTATAGGGCAAATGCTGTGCGATTTTTGAGGCTGAATAATTTGTTCTGTGGTACAGTAGAAATATTTACTTTGGATGGAGAGCAGTAATCTGGGAAAGAAAAAAGTGCTGAGCAAGGGGAACCAGTGCTGGTTAGGGACACTAGAAGTCTTTCTACCCTATATCTTTATTACTAAGTATTATCTTACATTCTTTGTTTCAGGGTTTTTCTTGCTTTCTCTTCAGAAGAGCAAAGCTTACAAAATGCCTTGCCAAGTAAACCATCTTGTTCCTCAGACATAAAGGCACAGAAAATAAAAAAAGAAATCAAGTTCAAGTCGCCCCCCCGCCCCCGTGTACACTTTCTACCATGGACCTCAAGCGGCTCACACTCCTCTTGGTATGCGACTTAGAGAAGTGAGATCTCCTACATCATCCTTCATCCTATTTTTCTCTAATCAGTAAGAGACTTCGTGTTTATTTACCTCATTCTAGTCTATTAATAAAACTGTTGGGACTGTAAGACACACCCAGGTTTGTGCCTTCTCAGCACACTTATAGGGGTGCCTGCTTGGTGCCTGTAACAGGGCAATTATCCCAAAGTTAAAGCACAATGAGAAGCAATTCTTCATAAAGCTATGGTCCCCTATCACTCTTTATATGTAAGTACACAGCCCTCACTTTCACAGAGAAGGTCAGAAATCTCTCCATTATTGGCTAGTTGGCTTAGTGAAAATGCTTTCAAGGTGTCATATTAACCTAGAATTCCGTGTTGCTGGAAATGAAGCATGTAGAAGATGCAAAATCAGCATATATTTATTTAATTACCCAAATATATGAGAAATGGGTGATTTTTATGAAAATGATAGACAGATATGGAGATAAATAAATAATTGATGTTAGATCAATTATGGATATATGACAAATACTTAGAGTAGAAACAACTAAGAGATAAGCAAGTAGAATACAGATAGATAATATATAGACTTAGAATTTGTAGATAATACATATGGGGTAGATAATACACAAATAGAAGGATGATAGATATATAGATCACACATAGATAACAAATAGTAGACTGACAGATGAATGGATGGATGGATAGATGGATGGATGGATAGAAAGATGGACAAATGAGTAGTATATTAGTCATGGTTTTCTAGTCACAGAACTTATGGAATGAATCTCTCTTTCTTCATATATATGGAATTTATTTTCTCTTTTGTATAATCTCTCTCTCATATATATATATATATATATATATATATATATATATATATATATCCACACACATTTAAATGACTTACAGGTTGCAGTCAGACTAATCCAACAATGTCTTTGAGTGGAAAGTCCTCCAAGAATCTAGTAGTTGCTCAGTCCCAAGAGGCTTGCTGTTTCAGCTGGACTTCTGTATAAGCTGGAATCCCAAAGTAGGCTCAAGTGGATGCATTGGCAAAGTGAGCGTAAGTGGGTAAAGAGGTCTTCCTTCTTCCATTGTTCTTATGTGAGCCTCCAGCAGAAGGTATCATCCAGATTAAAGATGCCTCAGGGTCTGATTAAAGGCTGTGTCATTCCCACAGCATGATCTGAATGGAAAGCCTGTGTCTTCTAGCCTCAAGATCTGGATCATAGTTATGTCTTCCATTTCTGGATTGAAGTTCATCATGGGGCATGTAGAACCATGCTGCCAAATAGGCATAAGAAGGGCTCAAAGAGGTGTTCCACATGCTAAACCATGCCACCCAACTGAGAGGACCACAGACACTCACTCATGTAGCACGATACCTGAAATGTTCCACATGCTAATGAAGTATTTTGGTACCCTAAGATTTTAACCCATGATCTTTTCTTCCTGGGTATTGATTCCTCCAAGAGGTTTTCAATCTTTGGTCACCACAAACAAAGTGTGTGTCCATATATTTTCCTAAATAAAGCAGTATAAAAAAGCAAGGATTGTCTTAGAGAGCTGATTCATCAATGACCAACAAGAGGAAAGCTTTTGTTTTAAAGAGTCTTACCTAAGACTCTTGAAGTAGGTTTTTTTTCCTCCAGCTCCAAACAAGCAGAGCCCTGTTTGCCTGAAACCCCTGCCTTATCCTCTTCACCTGGCTTTCATGTGCCCCAGTACCCTCAGAAGAGAGGTGACTGGGAACCATTGTGGACTCCCTAGATTTCCCATAGAATATTCCCTAGCTCCTCTGGGCAGCCTGTCAGCAGTTCTCAGGACCCCTGACAGACAAGGAGACCTCAATAGCAGAGTTCATTCTAGATATAATTAAGTTGACAACTGATAATAGCCATCATAGATAGATAGATAGATAGATAGATAGATAAACAGATGATAGATTATAGACCTAGAGAGAATCATATGCTGAAGGATATATAGTTGATGATCAATAAATAGACAGAAATATAGATGACAGTTACTGATTATATTTTTCATTAATAATTTACTTACTCTATATTCTAACTGTGCCCCCTCGTCTCCTCCAAGTACCATCTTCATAAATTCCTTCCCTCATTACCTCTTCTCCTTCTGCTGAGAGAAGGAAAGTCCACCTTGGATGCCACCATACCTTGAGACATCTAGTCCCAGCAGGCACATTGTTTCTCTCTGAGAACCAACCTGGAAGTTCAGTTAGGGAAAGGGGCGATAATAACAGGCAACAGAGTCAAAGGCAGCCCCTGCTCCAGTTGTTAGGGGACCCACATGAAGGCCAAGCTACATAACTGCAACAAATATGTAGGGGGCCTAGGTCTAACCCATGTATGTTCTTTGATTGGTGGTTTAGTCTCTGTGAGCCCCCTTGGGCCCAGGTCAGTTGACTCTGCAGGTCTTCTTGTAGTGTCCTTGACTCCTTCAACTTGTTTGATTCTATCCTCCATTCTTCCACAAGACTCCCTGAAGCTCCGCCTGATATTTGGCTATGGGTCTCTGCATCTGTTTCCAATAGCTGCTGGATGAAGCCTCCCCAGAGACTTGTATGCTAGGTTCCTGTCAAGCAAAGCAGAGTGTTAGTAACCATGTCAAGGATTGACTTTTTCATGTGGTATGGGTCTCAAGCAGGGACAGTTATTAGTTGGCCATTTCCCATATCTGTTCCATGTAGGCACTTACAGGCAGGACAGATTTGAGGTTAAAGGTTTTGTGAATGGGTTGATGTCTCCTCTGGCTACAGAAGGTGGACACTTCACTTCAGTCTCCACATTGCCTGTTGGTAAGAATCTCACCTAGGATCATCCCCATGGACTCCTGGGAGCTTCCCTAGTACCAGATCTCCAGGTAGCCCCAGAGATGCCCACCATCACAGATTTCCATTCTCACAGCAGCCCTCTCCAGTCCCTCTTCTCCCCACATTTTGTCCCCATCTCCACAACTGGTCCTTACATCCTCTCTTCATCCACCGCTGATGATTATTTTGTTTCTTCTTCTCACTAAGATTCAAGCATCTTCCCTTGGGCCCTCCTTATTAATTTCTTTGGGTCTGTGGACTGTAGTATGGTTATACTCTATGGATAATGTCTACTTATAAGTGAGTACATATTATGGTGTCTTTCTGAGTCTGTGTTACCTGACGGGATGAAATTTTCTACTCTCATTCATTTGATTGCAAATTTTATATCAATGTTTTTAATAGCTGAATAGTATTCCATTGTGCAGATGTATCACATTTTCTTTATTCATTTTTCAGTTGAGGAATATCTAGGTTGTTTCTAGTTTCTGGCTATTACAAATAAAATTGCTATGAACATAGTTGAGCAAGTGTCCTTGTGGTATAGTGGGACAGACATCTTTTGTATATGCTCATATCTTTGGCAGCATATGCTGTCACACATTTTTCATCTTAGCCATTCTGATGGGTGTCAGAGTTGTTTTGATTTGTATTTCCCTGACTAAAGGCATTGAACATTTCTTTGTTCCTCAGCCATTCAACACTCCTCTGTTGAGAATTCTGTTTAGTTCCATACTCTATTTTTTTAAAATTTGAAATATTAGATTCTTTGGTGTCTAATTTCTTGAGTTGTTTATATATTTTAAGTATCAGTCCTCTGTCAGGTGTAGATTTGGTGAGGTTCATGGGTCCCATTGATTAATCATTAATTTTAGCACCCAAGCTATTGGTGTTCCGTTCACAACGTTGTCTCCCATGCCAATGTATTCAAGGCAGTCACCACTTTCTCGTCTATCAGATTTAGTGTATCTGGTTTTATGTTGAGGTCTGTGACTCACTTGGACTTGTGTTTTGTTCAGGGTGATGGATGTGTGTCCTTTTACATTTTTCTACATGTGGACATAATTTTAACAACACTGTAATATTAGCTATCATGAATCACTAAGTTGATTTAATGCATTGTGTCTTTATGGTGCCATGAGGTAATAATAAAATCATAGGACAATGGGCTGGTGACTTTACTTTGGAATATTTTGCTTAGGTTGCTCTTTAATCACATGGGCTGCTTGTGGCTGAGTCATTGCAGGACTTTCCTAGCATGACATGATGCAGATCAGCTCTGACTCTTCACTTTGCATTCTCTACACATGCACATAGGAAGGTTTACATGCTGCCTGTGGTAACTTGTTTTTCAACAAAACCCAGTTATTATTTCTCTAAAATTTGAATTGTTTGGCTTCAGTTTACCAACATCCCATCTCCCAAGCCAATATGATATTCTGGCAGACATGAAAAATCTGTGAGTGGAATGGTAAACAAGATTTAATTATCTATTTATTTTGCAAGCATTTTCGTTATTTTCCCTCTTAATCCATATTTTTCTTCAACCCAGAATAATAACACAAGATTATTTTTTTTCAAAATTTCCATCTGGAGAAATTTCTGACGAAATTCAAATCTTTTGTTTGAATGACTTGTGCTTTGAAAGAGGCTGGAGTTTAAAGAGATGCGGTGAGTGCCTACTCAAGTTGTAGGCTCACAAGTGTAAGAACAAAATACACAGAAGCAGACATAATTGTTCCTCTTGTAGAGCTAGTTTACCTGTGTTTTATTTAAAATCTATAAGCATTAACAAAGTACATTATAAGTTCTACTGCATGTTGGGGGTTCAGTATCCTCTAATCTTCCTAAGGTTTTGCTTTATGAAGGAATTTGTTTTCCTCTCCCTTCTTTCCCTCCTTCCCTCCCTCCTTCATTTAATACTGCAATACTGTTTCATTCTGGTTAATAGAAGTTCTCAAGGATTCTCTCTCTCTCTCTCTCTCTCTCTCTCTCTCTCTCTCTCTCTCTCTCTCTCTCTCTCCCCCTCTGTGTGTGTGTCCAAAAATCATAACTTTATATAAAAAACACTATTTTCTGAGGTAAGAGTCATTTTTCTCCTTTTCTTTCTGCTTGTTTCATTTTGTTTGCCATGAATAACTAGGAAGGGTAAAGCCCAAAGCAGGACACAAGGGTGTTCTGACATGGCATCAAGCTAAGCAGGCATCCTACCACCAAGCTGCAGCCAGCTCCTGATCAACTTTCTCACATGCACACAGGCTTTGCTCTCACCCACAGTTCTGTCTTCAGATGCCCAGCTGCTTGAAGAATGGCCAGTATCATCAGTCCATCCTTGATTGCACATGAAAACTACAGCCAGGGAGTTCATGGTAAGGGTACAACCTCTCTATACTGCGAACCTGCCTAAAGGAACACATCATCCCATTAGCCACCTCCATCTACTTCTCCACAGTGGTCGGTGTGTTCAGTTATTCCACAAGTCAAGTTTGAAGGGATGCTGTTCTAGTCTAAGGGTTATAAACCCTGTCTGTCATGCAGAAAATCAAGTTCATGGCTGGAGGGGTTATCAGAAACATTTCACAGTATCATCAAATTACTTGGTCTGTGTCCAAGATATTGCCTCAAGCTTCACAAACACAGTAGAATGGCTCTGTCTCCCTGTGCAGTGTTTGGTACTCATTCTCAGACATGATGACCTGGGACAACTCAATCAGGCTATAAATCTGCCTTGCTAAACTCTCTCCTATGCAACTGCCAGAAGTTACCAGTGTCACTGAGTGTGCAGGGAGGGCTGACTGCCTTCCATTCCATCCCCATTATTTCAGTCATGGATGTAAATGTACTTTGTTTAGGCCAAAATGATCTCAGAGCATTAGAAGGCGGAAGAATGTGAAATTAATTCAAAATGAGCAACCCATTTTTCGATTCCATTTTTTTTTCACCATTGTGTAATCTGTTGTGGAAATCTGAGAGAATCATTGAACTGTAGAAATCAGATGTATTACTAGTATTGTAGGTATAGGAGTGTGTGAGGGAGGCCATGTGCATTCAATGTTGGGTGAGTGTGTGTGTGTGTGTGTGTGTGTGTGTGTCTGTGTCTGTGTGTAAGCGTGTGAGTATGGTGTGAATGTAGCTGCATATGAGTGTGTATGTGTATATACATGTTGTGTATGAGTATATGTGTGTGTGAGAGAGGGGGAAGGCATGTACATGCAATTGTGTATGGAGGATTGTGCAGTACGTGAATATACATGGTATGTGTGTGCTGTATGTATATGTGTGTATGTATATGAATGTTTAGTGTATGTAAAACTGTATGTGTGTCTGTTAGAGGAAGGGCATACACATACAATGGTGTGTGTGTCTATGTGTGTGTGTGTGTGTGTGTGTGTGTGTAGTCCAGAAGACAGCTTTAAGATTTAGTTCCCTCCTGCAGTAGGGAACCAGGATCAGACATAGGTCTTCAGGCTTGCGTTGGCAATATTTTCAACACGGAGCCAGCCCTAAGTAATTTGAAAACATTCCCCAGCCATGCATGGCAAGTCATACCTATAGTTCTACACTCAGGAGATGAAGCAGGAGAGTCACTGTGACTTTGACACCAATATGATGACATAAATTTAGGGTAGCCTAAACTAGAGACCCTATCTCAAAGGCACCCTTAAAATATTTTTCTAGTCTTTTAATGCACAAAGAGTGGTGTGCTTTTTAAGAATCTAATTGTTCCACTTTTACATTTAGTCTTTCTCAAATTATATCATCTTTAGCATCCCCAGGACAAAAAGTATATGCACTGACTGATAACAGGGCCACCTTGCTCTGTTTTACACTGCTCTACAGAAACAGCTTTGCCAAGTCTCTCCATTCCTCAAAGCTCCTTCCTGAGTGTACACAATGCACATCCTGTCTGCGTCTGAGATCAGGCAACAGGTGGAGACAGGACTGTCTGAAGGGCTTGTCTTTGCCAACGATCGAATTAAATGCCCATCCCACAGCTCTCTTCTCCAGTGACCCAGATTTCTCTGCCTCTCCAACTACCCCAGGAGGCAGGAATCATCCAGGGAAGAATCCACTCACCCTTTCTTTTTCCACCTTCACCTGACGCCACTGAAGTCATGAGTTAATACTATAGAAATGTTATGTTTTGATAATTGTGATATTTTTGTGACGATATCAAATGGCCAAACTGGATTTTTCAGTCATGGAATAAATCTTTTTCTATGTTTGTAGTTTCTCTCTCTCTCTCTCTCTCTCTCTCTCTCTCTCTCTCTCTCTCTCTCTCTCTCTCCACTCTCTCTCTCTTTCTCTCTCTCTCTCTTTTCCCTCCCTCCTTTCCTCCCTCCCTGCCCTCTCTCCAGCCTCCAGTCTCCTTTCCCAATCTTTCTGAATCTCTCTATCTCTTTGTCTCTTGCTGTCTCTTCGTGTGTCTCTGTATATCTCCATGTGTCTCTGTATCTTTCTCTCTCTCCCTGCTCTCTCTCTCTCTCTCTCTCTCTCTCTCTCTCTCTCTCTCTCTCTCTTTCTCTCTCTCTGGAGAGGGTGTTATGCTGCAGCAAATTAGATAACCTCAGAAGACAACCAGGCATCAATCTTTGCCTTGTCTTACACTTCCCTTGAGACAGGGTCGTTTTGTTGCTTCATACTAGTATTTCTAAATCAAAACAGCTGGTATGTGATCTCCTCAGGTTACTCTGTCTCTACTTCCATATTCCATAGGAACCATGGGAATAGACATGTGATGCTGGGTCTGGTTTCTAGCTTATGGATCATGTTTGTGCAACAAGCACTTTACTCACACCCTACTATATTTCTAAATATTCTTTCCTAGAAGTCAGGGTGTTGTGGGGTGGTTGGGGCATTGGCTTAGGGCTAAAGCATTTGAGAAAGTTCTTTAAGGAAACAACGTCCTGTGACAAAGCCTATGGAGACATACACAGAAAGAAAGAAAGAAAGAAAGAAAGAGAGAGAGAGAGAGAGAGAAAGAGAGAGAGAAAGAAAGAAAGAAAGAAAGAAAGAAAGAAAGAAAGAAAGGGAAGAAAGAAAGAAATGAAGGGAGGAAGGAAGAAAGAGAGAGAGAAAGGAAGGGAGAAAGGAAAGAAGAAAGAAAGAAAGAAAGAAAGAAAGAAAGAAAGGAATGAAGGAAGAAGGAAGGAAAGAAGGAAGAGAGCAGAAGAAAGAAAGAAGAAGAACAAAGAAAGAAAGAGGAAGAACAAAGAAAGAAAGGATGGATGGATGGAAGGAAGAACAAATAAAGAAAGAAGGAGAGAATGAAAGAAAAAGAATTCTGAGTGGCAGAAATTGGCTGCAAATTCCTTGGAGAACTTTTTCTGCGCAAGATATTCCCAAAGGCATTAATCTCCGTGGAGGGCTAATAGAAACCTCATTACTAAAGCAACTGGTTTATTAGCCTGTGAATGCCAGACACACGGCACTGACATTTCCCAAACGTTTCCATGGTTTTCTCTTCTGCCTTTTTTCAGAAATAGAGTTTTTCAAATGATGATTTAAACAATTTCTGAAAAGCACTCTCTCATTCACATTATCCAGTCTTCAAAAGGCCATGGTGTTATTTTAGCAACCATTAAAGGTGTTTCTCCTCTTTTATATGTGTCTACAAAATGAGCTCTAGAATATGCATTCCTCTGGGTTGACTACATGATATGTACAATTAAATCAGAATTACTTCTGTCATCCTGACATCCTCTGCTATGGAGAACAGGCAAATAGGCTGTTAAAATCCTAAAACATATACTTCTACCTTAAATTGCAAATCTATTTTTTAAGGTGTGTGTGAGAGAGACGGGGCGGGGAGGGAGGGAGGGAGAGAGAGAGAGAGAGAGAGAGATGAATTCTGTGCCTGTGTGAGTACCCAGGAAGATCCTAAGATTATATCAGATTCCCCCAGAACTGGAGCTTGTGCACTGCCCATTGTGACTTCTGGGAACTGAACCTGGGCCTTTGGTAAGAACATCAAGAGCTCTCACAGTTAGGACATCTGTCAGCCCCGAATCTATTTCTTAAATAAGATTAAGTCAATTTTATTTTGTTTATCTTCAGAAGAATTACCAGGAGTGAAGAATGGAGCTGTTGTAGGTGTCTACTGTTCCAGTTTCCAGAGCTCAATAAGAGTGATTTGCTGCAGTTCCCCAAAGGTCTTTTCCATGCTCTTGGCAGATGGATTTTATGGCTTGCAATACAGCTTGCCTATAAAGTCACACAACTTTTTCAGACACCCTGGCTGAATATGAACAAATATTCCAGTGCCAGTTTATTAAAAGTGGGATAAAGAAAAACAAAACACAGGCAGTAGACACAGATAGGTTTACAGACAGCCTCCATCCCACAGAACTAGACTCCTCAGCTAGTGATGGATTGAGCTCGCCAGCTTACTGTCCTCCTCCATCACCAGTTAGGCCTGGTGTTACTCCAGACAATACAGCCTGCTTCAGTTCGGCACTATGGCCGGGATGGTGATGATTTTAACAATTCCACATTCTCCTTCCTCTGTGTCTTCCACAGGTCTGGTTGTGTGGTGTTCTACCAGAGTTTCTCTGGGTTTCCACATGGTCTGCTATTTTGTCCTGAGTGCTGGCATCTTCTCAATTTAAAACTTGTACTTGGAACTGACTGAATGTGACAGTCGTGCTAAGGAACAGGGACGTTGTCATGTACCTGTGGCAGGAAGGCTTCATTCTCATCAGTGGAATTATGGGTCTCATGAAAGAGGTTGAATGGGTTGCCCCACCCTTCCTAAGGCAACAGCAGTAAGGAGCTTCTTAAAGCAAAGAGGTCCCCATAAGCAGTACCTGTATAATGATTTCCATCTTTCCTGTAACAGGAGTCTGAGCAATACTTCCCCTATGTTTCAAAGGCCACTAATCTAAGTGCTTTGCTACTGCAGTGTAGACACCCCCAGGCAGCTGTAAGACTGTTTTCTAAGTCTGAAGTATGTTCTTCAACAAAGATGTTCATTTTGATGTTTAGATCCCCGTCCTGCCTCAGGAATAGCCTCTCAGTGACTAAGGCAGAGAGCACTGCACACAAGTCCTGACCTGGAGCCACTCCTGGCCCATCTACAGGGTTTGTTTTGCTAGGTTATTTCCCAGTTTTAGAACTCTTGGCCCCAAATAAGTTCTGTCTCTCAGCTCATTTTCGGGGTCCAAATAATTAGCATAAACCACAAACTGATAAAAAGTAAAAGTGTATTTTGATTCAAATTCCTAAAACTATTTATATTTTAAATAATGGTAATGTGACACTTATAACCATCTTGTATACTGCAGGAGAATGTAAATAATTTACTCTTATGTTCTATTTACGGTCATTGACTGTAACTTTCCTTGCTCAAAATTAAGAGTTTCTGTGACCATCGTGATCCTATGCTTTGTTTACAGAGCACACTGTTCCTCTATAAAATTATTTTAGCAGAGGAAGCACTCAGGAAACTGAGCATTGAGATGGGAAGAAGACTAGGAGTCTCTTTCTGCTGAGGCAATCGCAGTATTTATACAATGTCAAGGTTGTTTAATTAATTTTCCTAATGCTAACTAAGAACTGGGGAGCTGGATGTACAGAAATGATGGATATTTAAGCTTCAGCTGGTTTAATGGAACACTTTTCTATCTAATGCCCAAACTCCCTAAGACACATGACTTATGCTCCATGGAAACTACACAATTCTCCAGCTGTAATGTGATATTTACTTTACCATAAGATGGTTTAATTTTTTTTTTTGACTAATGCCACAAGCCCATCTTTCCTTAAAAACAAAACTTTTAAAATTATCTAGCTAACGAAAGCAGCCAAAGAAGTTTTAAGCCAAAACCATGTAAAAATGAATACAATCTGTCATGATCCTACCCAAATCAAAGCAATATTGTGATTTAAATGTCTGACAAGCGAGGGTATGAAGAACTGGTAGGGGGCCCTGGGAAATTCTCCCTGGGAAAACCATAGAGAGAAACCAGAAGCAGAGCAACTGATGGTGTCATCTTCTGGGTTCTTTGCATATTTTTTCAGGAATATCCTTACTATGGGGACACAAAGAAGACCACTAAAAGGCTGTCAAAGAAAATGGCTGTGCATGGAGCTACAGCTATGGGGTGGTACATAACCGTTTCACAGTTTACCATATATTAATTGATTTTACTACAAAACTCTATGTAGTTATTTTATTCTGAATATACTCATGCAAGTTGATAAGACATGTGACACCTTTGCAGCTGATGCATTGAGAAAGACAGAGATTGTATGTTGGAACAGGAAATATTTTGGTGGATTAAGGTGGCAGAAAATGCCAGTGTGCATCTTGGATGATGTCATAGACCTGAGCTAGATTGTCACTGTAGAAGCAAAGCAGAATCTACATAGTTTGTGACTGTGTAGCAAGCAGGAGAATTGAGCCAGAGCCTGAGCTGCCAGTGCTAGTATCAAAACTCGACTACAGGGCTACGTCATGAGACATGTCCCATACACAGTCCTGTTCTCCCTCCTGCAAACTCTGAATATCAACTTGTTGAAATTGGGGTGTTGGTAATACATTATTATTAGTTAAGAAGTCATCCTGGGCTGGCAAGGGATATGTCTTAAACCAAATTTAATGTCATAAAAAATGCTTTAGGCTGGATAATTTACAAACAGAAGTGATGGATTGCTGTGTCCTGGGTTTTTGGAAGTCTTTCATCAAAGCACCGGTAGTAGCTGCATCTGGGCATTTTTACATCTGGCTCCTTTTTTGATTCCTAATATGGAAGAAACTTCTGGATGAAAGTAGGAAACTTATGGGTGAGAGCTCCATAAAGACCCTACCTCATAATACTATCCAACTGAAGATTAAGTTATTACATTACATAGATAACACCCATGTACAGCCTACATTAGGTCCTTTTTTTTTTCTAATGGAAGTGAAAAGAAAGTAAAGAAACTAAGATAGCACCCAAAGAAGAGTGCAGACACGTGGTGCATACACAACCATGAAGGCAATACTACTCCATGTAAAGTAACAACCAACAAGTGAAACAGTCAGCGAATGTCCCAGGGCTTGACTGTCCCTAGAGGAGAGGCACAGGATGTCACAGATTATTCTGGGGGAGGTTAGACCTGTTGAACCTCTTCCTCGATTTGTCAACTCTGTCCCTATATTTGCCAGGGTTTTCTAACGGAACAGACCTGGGAGAATGAATGAATGTGTATGAAACTGGTCAGCCTGATTTACAGGTGCTACTTTGGGTATTCCCGTCTCATAATTGTAAGGTTGAGAATCTGAGTCTGCAGATGTGATGCCTGTGCAGTTCTAATCTGGTGCTGAGGATTCCTGAGGAGCTTCAGGGCTTCAGTCTACATTAGAATCCCAAGGAAGTAGGTTCTAATTCCAGCAAAGGAGTATCTCAGCAACTGCCGGAGACAGTGAGGGCAAAAATTCCAAAAACAAATCTTCCTTTTCCTATATCCTTTTAGGTGGACCACCACTAAAATAAGAATAGTGTTTATTCTTCAAATACTCTGATCTAGAACACTCCATGTTTAATTGATTACAGATGTAATTGGTAGATGTAATCACAATCCTGATTGAGTCACTGTGTCTGAACATCTAGCTCCCTGTGCAGCACAGGCTGGCCTTGAACTCACTGTGTAGCTGAAATCAGGCTGGGACTTGTGACACTCCTAAGTGGCAGTATGACATGTAAGCACCACTGTGCCCAATCTAATATTTATTTTTAATTTTCTTCATCACAATTAAGATTTGTCAAAACATTAATTTCACCTTATCAACATTTACTATGCCTCAGATGGGTAAAATGGGAGAAAACAAAAATCATCATTCTCTTTATTTATTGGGAACTTCAAACTGTCTAGTCCATGCATTTGAACACTCAGTACCTGACAGAACTACACTAGTGACTAGTCCTTTGATTGAAGAAACTGGTAGTTTTGTTTCGTGTGGCCAAATAGACAGTTTCCACAGAGGCAGAACTCTCAAGGCTAAACTCGGATGCTCACATGCTTCCCTCCCATGCAAGAAGCTCATCTGCAAGTGGTAACCTTATAAAGCATCTGTGCCCATTTTGGTTAAGAGTAGGTAGAACAGCCCACATAGTCTTGGAGTAAGTACACGCATTTGGTATAATTACTGGAAATTTTGTAAGGTTCCTGACAAGGTTCCACCTGTGTCCATAAAGTAAATCTTCTAAACTCTGCAATGTGAAAAAATAGGATCTAAATAAATGAGAAAAATAGGCAAAACAAAGGCACTTTCATTGGAATATTGAATCTATACAGACACCAAAATAATAGACTCCAGATTTTAATGTGATGGCTTGACCAGACCTTGCTGTTAACACCTTGGGAGTTGGAAAGGCATCAGTGTGCCGTGGTTGCTGATTCTACACACATTTTTGTTATGCTGGACTGCTTTCACACTGGTGAGAAGCAAGGCTTTAATGTACAAAATAATTTGCAACAATTTAAAAGAAAAGTTAAAGGATAATGCTTGCTGGCTAAAGAGTCTTGGGCAATATTTTTTATAAAATTGGATCTCAGAATGGAGAATTGCACAGGACATTATCCTGCATAACTGTCCATCTCATAATCTCACTATAAAAATAAACACCAGATTTGAAGGAAAGTAAGACCTTATATACTTAACAATAATTTAAGTCGTAGTTTTAAAATCCTACCCCAATCTTAGAGTTAATATTTTATTTCCACTTATTTGTTTATAATATTTCAATGAGATTTATATTTTTTTGAAAAATGTATTCAATGAATAATATAACAAATAAGCCAGCCCCCTCCACCAATATAAATGGTAAAACAGATACACAAACCAGCTTAGCTTACCTCATCGCATGACAGCTCTGTGTCTGGCTCTGCCCACTAGCTTTTTTTGTGAGCATACAGCTGAATTATCGAAGTGGTTAAGCACATCTCTGTTTTCAGAAGGACTCTATCATAGGAAGGACATTTAGCATTAAGGTTCCCAACTTAACCTAGGTTAAGGAGAGGATGGGCAGATCCTCAAATGCCAAATAAAAACCTCTGAAATCAGAGAAGAAGAGGCAGTCCTGGTAAATACTGCTGTTGACTGGTATCAAAAGTACTTCCAACATTAGTCTTCTCTGCTGTTCAGTGAGGAGAACCCAGTTTGGTTCTTAGGCCACTTAGAACCTGAATGCCACTGTAATTACTTGCCAAGTCCATTGTATCTAGAGTCACCATGGACTCAAAGCTTTGAGCATATCTCTGAGAGGTACTGCCATTTGGTCGGGATAGGAAACATACCCTTCCTACAAGCAATGCTAGTCTCTGGACTGGGGTCCTAGCTGATGAAAAATGAGAGAGCAAGCTGAGCACCAGAGAGGAATGCAATGTGATCAGCTGCCTTACACTCTGGCCACCAGTACTCTGCTGCCATGAAGGACTGTACCCTCAAGTGCAAGACAAATGAAGCCTTTTTTTTTTGTTTAAGTTACTTTTGTCTGGTCTTTTGTCTCAGTGATAAAAGCAACCAATCATTGAGCACATAAGGTCACACTATGCGCTATGTATGGGCACAATAATATTACATTGAGCTAGCTCCTCAGAATAATAAGCGTTCTGTTGGCCATCCTATGAAGAACACTGGGATGTAACTGATCTCAGCCTGCAAAATTGCTGGGCTAGCACAACACCTGCTTTTTCAGAAAACACACATACTTGAACCACATTGACATTCACCCAAGGAAGAACTGTACTAAATAGAAACTAGTATGTGCAGTGAACATCCTCAGAGGGAGAGACCTCTGAGTTAAACTGTGGATTCAGTGATGAGCAGTAAGCAGGCCTGTTGGGGACTTTGAAATGAGACTCAATGCACTGAGGCTTCATTCACAGATACCTCGGATTAAATAGCCAGGGCAGGACACTGTAGGGTCATCTTCTCCCAGGCCCCAGAGATGGGGGTGCTTCATCCCAGGGAGAAATTCCTCCTTATTTGGTATGGGAATGTCTAAGGAACTCGGTCTCCCTGTTTATGAGGCTCCTCCCTGCCATGGTATTAGGAGGGAACTACTTTGCCCTTGCAGTCCTCACAGGGAGGCCCACTGCGGTGAGATCGAGAAACTCACTTTTGTCTCTCAGAAGCCCTACGAATACAACTGGACATGGAGAGAATTACAGCAGATGTTACAAGCAAGCTGGAATATTCTGGTTCTTCTCTTTTAGATTGCTCATTAATATCAAATACATCATAAAGTTGTACGCTTTGTTGTCAGGCCAACGTTTAATTTTGTATTTAGTTTTATTTTCATCTTATAAATATACTTTATTTTTGTTCATTTGTTTTCTTTTACTTGGCCTTATTGCATTTAATCTAGCCTCTTAACTGTCCCCTGTAATTTCAGAAAAGACAGAAAAGACCAATGCTGTGACTTCTTTATTTGCTTAATAGAAATGATTTCATTTCTTATTCCTTATGTTCAGTTCCTGGCCTTCTGAGGAAGTAGAAAATGAGTGGCATATTAAAAAAAATAGATTTGGTCTTTTCTTTGTGTCCTTGCTTGTGTATATACTTTTGATTTTTGTTTCTTCCATCACATAAAACTGAACTCAATTTGAGAAAATATGCCTTTTAAAAATCAATTTTATATTTAATTTTCTTAACATCTCTGATCATGATGAATAAAACATTTTCTTATTGTTCACAGATGTCAAACTCAAAATTCTTTATTTGCATTTTATTACACAATGTCTTTGGAGAAAATAAATACTGCTAAACAGAAAGTGAGAAAATTTTTTTCCTATTTTGAGCAGTTTTTTTCCTTATAAAATAAAGTGTTTTGAATAATCCTAATTACCATGAATCACTTTAGTTAACATCTTCCATAACTTCTAATGCCTAATTCAGCAACTTAGCATTAAAATGCCATCTTTAAACATTTAAGTCACATGATGATGAGACCCCACACTTCTTGTTTGGAAACTTTCTTTGAAATGAGTTTCTGAAGAATGTGAAATCAGAGTGCTTTTTAGGCAGAAGGCAGTTTTCCATCCATCCATCCATCCATCCATCCATCCATCCATCCATCCATCTGTCCATCCATCCATCCGCCCAACTTACCCATCTATGTACCATCTATCCATATACCTATACCCACGCATACATACATATATTTTAATATCTGGAGATCAAACATGTAGTTGATGATGTAATAAAAGATTGTAGATGTCAACAACTAAACCACAGGAAGATGACCATTTTAAAGCCTACCCGAGATTTCATTTTCCCAGTAAAACTTGTGATAATCAAGAAAACAAATAATAGATGGTAGGAAGATGTGGATAATATGGACCACATCCATTCCTGTTTGGGCTGTGAACAGTTCAGCCATTAGGAAATCAATATGGAGTTTCCCAACCTAACCTCCAAAACAAGTTTAAAAACAAAACTACCATGTGATGCACATATGATGCAGCTATCTGTATCTTCCCACATGGACACATGCACAGCTTGCTATAGCAGTCACAACAACAAGAAAATAGAACTAGCTGATGTCAAGCAATAGATGAAGGGCTGCAAGTGTGGTATATGCACAAAGAATGTCTTGTTCAGCTACAGAGAGAAATTAAATTCTGAAACTTGCAGAAAAAAATAGATAGTTCTGGTGCTATACTGATCACACCCAATATGATAAAGGCAACAATCACATTTTCTGTCTTATATACAGATGGTAAATTTTAATGTTTGGGTGTGTACAAATAAGCGGCTGAGATCGAGTATGTTATGAATTTCAATAAGAGATCACAAGTGCAAAAACTGAGGAACTAAGAAAGGACAGTGTTTATGATTAAATCAAGAAATAAGGAGGGTAGAGGACAGAGAGATGGATATTTGGTAGCAGTGAAGAGAGAATACATAGAGACAAACTATCTTAAAATAAAACCTTATTCTTTGTAACCTGAAAAAATAGTGATGAGTGAATTTTATTTACTTTGTTGAAATATTTTTCTTATCAAAATAATTGAACAACAGAACCACAATTTTAATTAAGGTATTTAACATGAGAAACTCATGAAAGCATAGAATAAAGTGCCGTGCTCCAGCCATGGTGTTGAGAGAGGCATCTCCTAAGAGACAATAGTGGGTCTGTAGAAAGAAGATGGGAATTCCCAGTGGCCAATGTAGGAGGGAAGGTCTAAAGAAATAAATAAGTACAAAATGCAGTGAAAAGAGGACTTCCATTCATAAACATCTTGTTAAATACACAAGACTATGGCTCAGTGTAAGATCAACTTGACAAGGAGGACTTCTGCCTCCCTCCTTCACAGGCATTCTTCTGCAACATAAGTAAAACTGTCCTCCTGGTTTGCTCCAGTATCATCCTAAGTACCGAAAGGCTATCCCATTAATCAGATTTAGTGGGCGGTGGTGCCTAAAGGGATTTACAGTCAAGATGAACAGATTACTTTTTAAATTTCCCCTCTGATACATAATGTAAAACTCTCAAACTGGCTGTATTGAGGAAGGGTAGTGGTACGAGGATCGTATTGTGGCAAGAACTGTGTGTTTAAATGACCACTCTGACTGTAGTTCAGCAGGATGTCTGGGAAGACCCAAAATGGAGTCTTGAAATATAGATATAAATAGAATCTTGGGGCTGAGAGATGATGCTGACGTGGCTCTGAAAGATGATAGGTAATGAGGTTAGAATGGAGAGGTTCAAAACACTCAGTGACCTTTAAGAATAACCCTGGGCGGATGAGGAATGAACTAATACTCATTCATCAGTTCATTAATTCACAATTTCATTCATTAGTTCATCAGAGGGAACCCCAAACAAACCTCCATTTCGACACTGAGGTGGCTATTATTTCTAGAATTATTACACTGTATCTGTAAATTACTGTAGTATCACTTTTGAAAAGCTGTCAATCAAACATCATAGATGGAACTCCAAAGCACATCTCTGGATCAGTTTATGGATGTATTTTGTACCATACTAGCTAGTCAGAAAAATAAATGTTGTTATTATCCTTTTCTGGGTTAAACTGTGTTAATAAAGAATATGTTTTCAACAACAACAACAAAAGATCAGACATGGCATTTGCTGCAATCCTGACAGTCCCATATGACCACACTACACAGATTTCTCAACTTTGTATGATGTGTATATAGGATATATGTCCAGTATATAGGATATATACTACATTTCTTCACATCCCTTTGGATTCTTTTTATTATTTTAAGTGATTTATTTTTATGTTATATGCTTTGATGTTTTCCTTGTATGTATGCCTGTAAGAAAGTAATTGATACCAAGGAACTGGAGTTACAAACAGTTGTGAGCCACCATGGGGGTGATGGGAGAGCATTTGGTGCTCTTAACTGCAGAGTTATCTTTCCATCTCCTCCATCTCAATTCTTACTGTGCATATTTTTACACACTGAAGGCTTAGTGTGCTATAGAGATCTCCTATTATACCAAATCCTCAGTGAGTTATCATATACCATCATAGTTTTAGTACACATTAGAGAGTTGTCATGTACATTGTGCTCTCGTTTTGCCTATAGTTCCATCGTTGTTCATTTTTGCCATGTACAACTCATTGATCTACACACTGGTAGCCCTTTACAGATCTTCAGTCTGCAAGCACCAGCTCTCCATATGCTTACTCAATCTTGTACCTAAATATTCATGTTAAAGAATTAAACTTATTGCTTACTCAGATATTCAGATAATATCATATTCAGATAATACCAGGTTTACAAATAGCATTAAGAGTGATACAGCAGTATTCACTTCTGCCCAGTGGGAACATCTTCACTGTCCTTGAGAGGCAAGCCAGGCTGCTGAATTGGAAGCCATAAGACAACAGTGTCATCAGCAGAACAATTTGTGAGCTTCCCTGTAAGTGTGCATCCCTTACATCAAAAAGTCCTGAACCTCCAGTCTGTCTTCACATCATGACATTTATCATCTAGAATATCTCATGCCACCAGTTACCTTATAGAACTCCTGCTTGAGTCCTGCCTATGATGTAAGTCATTGATTTTTGCTGCAGAGTATTACATGGGATAAATTGCTGCAGTTTTAATAGTTGCCCATGGAAGAACTCCTGATTATAGTCACCTTTCAAAGAAAATGGATTGACACACCAGTCAAAGAAAATGCTAAAGTTAAAAAGTTTCTAATACAAACAATTGAGGATATTTGGAGCATTACAAAAAGAACTAACCTAATAATAATAGGAATGAAAAAATGAGAGGGCTCCCAATTCAAGGCGCAGAAAATATCTTAAATAAAACCATAAAAGAAAATTTCCCTAACCTAAAGAAAGGGATGCTTCTAAAGAAAGAAATGTACAAGAACCTTACAGAACAGAAAAGAGTAGACCAAAAAAGAAATCCTCCTGCCACATAATAATCAAAACACTAAGTGTACAGAGCAAAAAGAATATTACGAGCCATAAGGGATAAAGGCCAAGTAACATATAAAGGCATATCTATTAGAATTACTTCAGACTTAGGTCTTACCGTCATTAGGAGATCAGAGATACCATCTCAGAATACTATACCCAGCAAAATTTACAATCACCATAGATGGTTAAAAACAAGATATTCCATGACAGATCCAAATATAAATAATATCTTTCCATTAATCTAGCCCTATGGAGGATACTAGAAGGAAATCTCCAACATTAGTAAGGTATCTACACTCAAGAAAACACCCAAAAAAACCAAGAAATAGAAAATTCCATACGAGCAAAAGAAGACACACACACACACACACACACACACACACACACACACACACACACACACTCACAGACACACAGGAAAACACAGCACCAACATCAACATCAAAATTACAGGAAGTATCATTGGACATTAATATCCCTCAACATCAATAGCCTCAATTCCCTAATAAAAATACACAGGCTAAGAGTGGATATGTAAACAGGATCAATCATCCTGCTGCATACAAGAAACACACTTCAGGAACAAAGATAGATATTACCTCCAAATAAAGGGCTGGGCAAAGCTTTTCCAAGCAAATGGACCAAGGAAACAAGCTGGAGTAGCCATTTTAATATGCAATGAAATAGACTTTTGACTAAAAGTAATCAGAATGATGTGGAAGGACACTTCATACTCATCAAATGAAAAATTCACCATGATGACATCTCAATTCTGAACATCTATGCCCCAAATTCAAGAGCACCACATTCATAAAAGAAGCATTACTAAAGCTTAAATCAGACATCAAACCCCACACATAAAGAGTGGTACTCTTTAACATTCCAGTCACACCAACTGTCAGGTCACCAAGACAGAAACTAAAGAGTGAAATAATGAATCTAACAGAGGTTATGAATCAAATGCTCCAAAGACATATCTACAGAACATTTCATACAAACACAAATGATTATATCTTTGTCTCAGCACCTCATGGAACCTTCTCCAAATTTAAAAATATACTTGGTCTCAAAGCAAGCATCAGTGGATACAAGAAAATTCAAATAACTCCTTGTATATTATTAGACTGTCATGGGTTAAAGATGGACTTTAGCAACAACAGAAACAAGAAAAATCCTACATACTCTTGGAAACTGAACAAATCTATTCAGCGATCAATGGGTCAAGGGAGGTTGGGGTGGGGATTAAAGACTTTCTAGAATTCAATGAAATGAAGTCACAACACACTCAAATTTGTGGGACATAATCAAAGCAGTCTAGGAGGTAAGTTCATAGCACTAAATACCTTCATAAAGAAATTGGAGAGTCCATTCCACTACCTGAGGATCCAACTATACCGCTCTTGGGCATATACCCAAAAGATGCTCCAATGTACAACAAAGACTCATGCTCCAATATGTTCATAGCAGCCTTATTTATAATAGTCAGAAGCTGGAAAAGAACTCAGATGCCCTTCAACAGAGGAATGGATTTTAAAAATATGGTACATCTACACAATGGAGTACTACTCAGCTATCAAAAACAATGACCTCATGAAATTGATAGGCAAATGGAGTGAACTAGAAAATATCATCCTGAGTGAGGTAACTCAATCACAGAAAAACGCACTTGGTATGCACTCACTGATAAGTAGGTATTAGCTATAAAGCTCAAATTACCAAAGATGCAATCCACAGACCACATGAACCTCAAGAAGGATGACCAAAATGTGGATGCTCCCACTCCTTCTTAAAAGGGTAAAAATATCCATAGGAGGGGATATGGAAGCAAAGTTTAGAGCAGCGGCTCAAGGAATGGTCATTCAGAGCCTGACCCACATATGGCATATATATATACCAAAATTAGATAAAATGGATGAAGATAAAAAATGCATGCTGAAAGGGATGGGATATAGATCTCTCCTGAGAGACACATCCAGAGCAAGTCCAATACAGAGGCCAATGCTAGCAGCAAACCACTGAACTGAGAACAGGACCCCCTTGGGGGGAATTAGAAGTATTGAAAGAGTTGAAGGCACTTGCAACTCCATAGAAACAACAATGCCAACCAACCAGAGCTTCCAGGGACTAAACCACTACCCAAAGACTATACATGGACTGATCCAGGGCTCCAACTGCATATGTAGCAGAGAATAGCCTTGTTGAGGCACCAGTGGAAGGAGAAGCCCTTGGTCCTGCCAAGGTTGCCCCCCCCCCAGTGCAGGGGAATATGGAGAGGCAGTAAGGGGGATTTATGGGGGGAATATCTGTAAAGAGGAGGGGGAGGGGTGGGGATGGGGGCTTATGAACAGGAAACCGGGAAGGGGAATGACATTTGAAATTTAAGTAAAGAAATATATCTAATAAAAATAAAAAAGAAGACAAAAAATTAAATATATATCTGAAAAAAAACTAGAAAAAGAAAGAGATAAATACACCAAAGACGAGTAGACAGCAGGAAATAATTAAACTCGGGGCTGAATCAATCAATTAGAAATTAAGAGAACAGTACAAAGAATAAACAAAACCAAGTGCTGGTTTTTTGAGAAATCAACAAGTTAGACAAACCCTTATCTACCATAACTAAGAGGCAGAGAGACAGTACCCAAATTACCAAATTTGGAAATGCAAAGGGAAATATAACAACCAACATTGAAGAAATTCAAAGAATCATTAGGTCTTACTTCAAAAGCTTGTACTCTCTAAAATGGAAACTCTAAAGGAATGGATGATTTTCTAAACAGATATCACTTAACAAAGCTATCAAGATCTCATAAACTATTTAAATAGTCCTACAAATTTTCAGGAAATAGAAACAATCATTAAAAGTCTCCAAACAATAAATAAACAAATAAATAAATACTCTTGGTTAAATGGTTTTAGTACAAAATTCTCTAAGACTTTCAAATAAGAGCTAATACCAACACCAATTCTCTTCAAACTATTTCACAAAATAAAAAGAGAGTATTGCCAAATTCATTCTATGCAGTCACAGCCACCCCATAACTAAATCACACAATGACTCAACTAAGAAAAACAATTTTAGACCAATTTTTGTTGTAAATATTGATGCAAAACTATTCAATAACTTACTCATAAAGAAACTCCAAGAACACACCAAAGACATTATCCATGATCACGTAGGCTTCTCCCAGGGATACAGGGTTGGTTCAATATAAGAACATCCTTCAATGTAATCCACCATATTAAAAAATAGAAAACAAAAACAAAACAACAAAACAAAACAAAGAAAACTGAAAGTGAAATAAAAAAACACGTGATCTTATTAGATGCTGAAAAAAAAAAACTTTGACAAAATCAAACACTTTTTCGTGTTAAAAGATTTGGAGAGACAAGGATACAAGGAACATACCTAAACACAATAAAGGCAAAGTCCAGCAAGCCAATAGCCAACATCAAATTAAATGGAAAGCAACTTTAAGCATTTCCACTAAAATCAGAGAAATGACAAAGCTGTCCACTGTTTCCCTTTCTCTCCAGTGTACTACATAAAGTACTAGATAGAGCAATAATACAACTAAAGGAAATCAAGGAGTTAGAAATAGGAAAGGAAGAAGTCAAAGTATCACTATTGCATATGATATGAGAGTATACATAAGTGACCCCCAAATTCTACCAGATAAATCGCACAGCTGATAAACACCTTCAGCAAAGTAGCTGGATAGAAAATTGACTCAAAGAAATCATTAGACCTCCTTTATACACATGATAGTCTGAGATAGAAGTTAAGATGCTTCACACTTCACAAAACACCCTTCACAAAAGCCACAAATAACATAAAATATCTTGGTGTGATTCTAACCAAGCAAATGGAAAACCTGCATGGCAAGAACTTCAAATGTACAAAGAAATTGGAGAAGTTATCAGAGTATGGAAAGATCTCCCATGCACATGGATACATAGGGTGAGCATAGTGAAAATGGCTACAGATTCAATGCAATTTCCCTCAAAATTCCAACACAATTCTCTGGACACCTTGAAAGAACAATTTTCGACTTCATATGGAAAAACAAAAGCTCAGTATAGTTAAGGCAAACCTGTATAATAAAAGGACTTCTGAAGACATCACTATCCCTGACTTAAAGTTGTACTACAGAGCAATAGTAATTAAAAAAAATCTGTATGTTATTGGTATTGAAGAGACAAGTTGATCAATGGACTAGAATTGAAGAACAAAAAATAGACTAACACATCTATAGACACTTGATTTTGTTTTAAGCCAAAATCATACAATGAAAAATGGAAAGAAGCTTTAACAAATGGGAGCTGGTCTAACTGGATGTCTGCTAATGCAAGAACACAAATAGATCCATATTTATCACCCTGCACAAAATTTAAGTCCAAGTGAATCAAAGTTCTCAACATAAAACCAGATACAATGAAACTTGTGAAATAGAATGTTGAGAACTGTTTTGTACACATTGGCACAAGAGACAACTTCCTGAACAGAATACCCATGGATCAGACATTAAGATTAGCAATTAATAAATGGGTCCTCATGAAACTGAAACTCTTCTGTAAGGCAGAGAACACTATCAATGGAACAATACAACAGGCTACAGATTGGGAAAAGATCGTCACCGACCCTACATCTGAGAGAGGGTTAATAACCAAAGCAAATAAAGAACTTGAGAAGTTTGAAAATAAACAACCCAAATAGCCCAATTTAAAAAACGGGGTATCGGCTAAACAGAGAATACTCAACAAAGGAAGCACTTAATGGCCAAGAAGCATGAAAAGAAATGTTCAGTGTCCTTAGACATCAGAGAAATGAAAATCAAAATGACTCTGAGATTCCACCTTACACCCATCAACATGGCTAAGATCAAAAACTCAGGGGACAGCACCTGCTGGCTGAGGATGTGGATCAAGGAGAATACTCCTCCACGGCAGGTGGGAGTATAAACTTGTACAAGCACTGTGGAAATTAAATTAACGATCTCTCTGAAAAATAGGGAATAGTTCTACCTCAAGACCAGATACAGGAGATTGTTAGGGATAGATGTCACTTTTCTTTACTGATAATGAGCTAAACCTTACTGAATGAACTTAGTTCACTTGCAGATTCATGTTGTAACTTGATAATTCCAGACACAAGTGATATCAACTAGATTTGATTTAAAAAATAACCTCAAATTTCAGAATTTTTTTTAATTTTATGATGTACTAGGGATACTCTATCTAAGGAGATTAGTTAACATTGCTCACTGAGAATAAATGGTTACTTAGTAATCATCCTGAGTACATCAATCTGGGGGAACCCAGGGACATTTCATGACTTCTGAAATAACAGAAGATTAAGCCCTCTCCCGGAAGCAGAGATGGGGATGTGATGAACCACCACAGAGTTGCATTGAGTCTGGCTGTTCTAGCATCTGCACTAACATTCTTTTTTTTTTTTTCATCTTTATTAACTTGAGTATTTCTTATTTACATTTCAATTGTTATTCCCCTTCCCGGTTTCCAGGCCAACATCCCCATAACCACTCCCCTCCCCTGCTCTATGGCTTATGCTCTAAGATCAAGAATCGACAAATGGGATCTCATAAAACTACAAAGCTTCTGTAAGGCAAAGGACACTATTGTTAGGACAAAACGGCAACCAACAGATTGGGAAAAGATCTTTACCAATCCTACAACTGATAGAGGGCTTATATCCAAAATACACAAAGAACCCAAGAAGTTAGATGCAGGGAGACAAATAACCCTATTAAAAATGGGGTTCAGAGCTAAACAAAGAATTCACAGCTGAGGAATGCCGAATGGCTGAGAAACACCTAAAGAAATGTTCAACATCTTTAGTCATCAGGGAAATGCAAATCAAAACAACCCTGAGATTTCACCTCACACCAGTCAGAATGACTAAGATCAAAAACTCAGGTGACAGCAAATGCTGGCGAGGATGTGGAGAAAGAGGAACACTCCTCCATTGTTGGGGGGATTGCAGACTGGTACAACCATTCTGGTACAATCAGTCTGCACTAACATTCCTTTTAAAGATGTTAATCAGTTGATTTCAGACCCTTGCGTCAAAAATTCTCTCATGTTTCTGACTTCAGTTATGTCCTTTGGATCAACAATGGAAAATGTATTCTATATGTAGCCTAATGTAGGGCAAATCATGTCTTCATTTCAAGGTTTACATCTTTATTAAAATCAGTTTGTTCAATGCAAAACGTCTGATAGGTGAATGTGCACATTCACGTGAACTAAATGTGATAAGTATATATAAACGTTTCCTTCTTTTTTTGTTCTGTCAAAGTAGACAGATATTAAGAAATGTAATTTTAGTTAAAAAGCAACATAGCAACATTGAGCTCTAGAATGAGAAAAATGTGAACTGTTTACCCAGTGAAATGGACTAAAATAGTAAAACTTAAATAAGTGTTTTAAAAAAGCAGAGTTCTGTCTTATCATTTCCAACTATTGTTAGCTCTCAACAACTGTGGAAAATGAAACGGAATGTGTGGGAAAGCTCCTAATTTCAAAGCCTG
Organism: Rattus rattus; assembly: GCF_011064425.1. Taxonomy (NCBI): domain Eukaryota; kingdom Metazoa; phylum Chordata; class Mammalia; order Rodentia; family Muridae; genus Rattus; species Rattus rattus. The sequence goes on from NC_046156.1 coordinate 114,274,184, forward strand.
TATAGATATAACAAAGTCACCTGGAATCCCACTGAGCAGAAATCAGGGGGAAAATTGTCTTCTATTCATCACCTTGTATTTTTTATTTGAAACTCATTAGTGCTTATTATAACTTGAAGAAAATAGAGGTTAAAGAAGAGGCATAAAAGGCCCTGGCATTCATCATGGGATGGTAGAGATGTTCTTTTTTTTTTTTTAATAAAAGAACTATCTACCAAAAGTGGGTTACTGGTTATTTAAAAGTTTTAGCATCATAATAGAAACTTTTTGCCTCCATGTTGGAAGCTGCTATAGGAAGCAGCCACCATTCCAGGTACCAGACACAAAGACAGAACTTCTAGTGTTTTGTAGTTTGTAAAAGGGACGTGACTTTCCAGAGCGGAACCCCTGAGGGAGCTGGCTGACAGCGGCAGAGGCTCAGGGCAATGACAGGCTCTTGCTTGTATCACCAGTACATTACAAATACGGTTGTCAGAAACAGTCCTAGACCTTGCACTGGAGTGAGCCAACATTGCTCAGTGGAAAAGGGGGATATACCAGTAAGGGTGGAGGGCATCATGGCAGATGAGTGCAGTCTAGGTAGAACTCAGCCAACAGCAGGCTGCGGTGCGGTCCCTAATCCCAGAAAACCTTATTATAGAAACCTAGTGAGAAGCAGCTGGGGTTATTAGAGGAGAGGTCTTGATTGACTATATGCCATGTTAAGGTATATAGCGATCTGCATGGATGTTACAGGCAGCTCACATGCTGACATGACAGTAGCAGAGAAATGGTTCAAAGGAGAAAAGAGCTGGCCACAGGGCTAAACACAAAGTCACCGGAACACTGGTGTTTACAAGGTCAGCTAAAAAAGCAAAGCACTCAAAGTCCAGTGACAAAGAACATCGGCAGTTTGGAAATGCACAAGAAAATGTTAACTAATTATACACCAATCATAAAAGAGCTATGTGAAAGAGTTAGGAAATGCTAAGGTAAACACCGGTGCCTTTTTTAAAAAATAAAACAAGAAGTATTCAATAATTAAAATATTTCGCTTTTTGTCATCATTCCTTGCTAAATTCATATGATAAAATATTGTACCAAATAAGAAACAACACATTAAGCAGAACAAATAAAGACAGACTGGAAATTAGATATTTTTGGAACAACAACGACAACAACAAAATTGATCTGAAGCAGACCCTTGTAGAGAACGCATGCACTACACTCTCTGGCGGAGCTTATGGAGAGCATGCTGGATACTTTTATGAAGAGATTTCCCCTTTAGCAAAAGAAGCCCCACACTGAGCCCCACAGCCGCTCTTGGGTAGAACACCACCGTCGATACTCTGAGGCCTGCGCAGGCATCACTCTCACCTACGCTTGCGATCTGCACCCGCGGGAGCTGAAAAATGACGCTGAAACAGTGGCCTGTGCCAGGACTTCGATGTCAGCAGGTCAGACTGTGTAACATCCCAGGGCATTTCAATATTAACTGTGGTTAGATCTCTTGCTTCTCGTCTTGGCATTGGTTATAGACAAGATGAATAAAGGTATTAAAGGCTAGGGCTTTTTATCTCCCCAAAGAAATTTTAAATGGATTTGGTAGAAAAACACACTAAAAATAATGCTTGCTAATGTGCCTATAAAGCTCTGACTGGGATCCGACCCCGTGCTGAAATTAAGCAATTGTATTTGCTGGCTAACCTCATTTTAAATGATAGCTTTTTTCTTTCTTCCTAAGGGAGGCATATATGAAATGTAATCATCTTTTCATTATGAGGTTGCTGGCTTTACGTCTCGTGAATGCTGGAGCCCTTTAGCTGAGAGCAGACTGAAATGTGTGTGACATCGTCGTCTCTCATCCCAGCCTCCACTGTGAGGAGAAAATGGTTCCAGCTGAAAGGGAGTTCCACTCTGAGCAGCCATTTAAACAGAAGAAGCTTATTGGTTCTTTTTATTGCTACCAGCTTTGGTTTTAGGATACCCTTTGGAGATTTTGCCTTTCAGAATATTCTGTTTTCCTGTCTGTATCCTTTGTGTGTCCCCCAAGCCTCTAGAATATTCTTTTACATCGTTGTTGTACACTGGGCTCTGTCTTGTCTTGCTTTTTTTTTTTTTTTTTTTTCTTCTTTTTTTTTTTTTTTTTTTTTTTTTTTTTTGTCTCTTCTTGACTTCTATTCTACCTTTGGGGTGGGATGGACTCAACAAAGAATTTTACTTTTGTAAACTTGTAAATTTTTAAGGGTTAATATATGTGTGTACCTGTGTGGGCCAGAGGTCAGCACTGGAGGTCTACTTCATTTTTTTAAAATTTTATTTATTATCTTGTTTTTGTTTTTGTTTTTTTCCTTTCTTTTTTTGGAGCTGAGGACTGAACTCAGGGCCTTGCACTTGCTAGTAGCCCCTCTACCACTGAGCTAAACCCCAACCCCTTGTCTTACTTACTGTGCTTCTTACTGTGAATGCAACAGTTAAGTGCAGAGGCTGGGCTCTCACTGGTGTGTGTGTGTGTGTGTGTGTGTGTGTGTGTGTGTGTGTGTGTGTGTGAGAGAGAGGGGGGGGGATGGAGTGAGAGGAGACAGAGAGAGCAGATGTATCTGTGTGGGGGATATGTGTGTGCAGATGGACCTGTGTAGGGGTGCATATGCATGTGTGTGCATATCCATTTGAAGAACAAAGGACAATGTTCCTCTTACTCTTATGTCTATTTCTTTAGTCTTTTGTGAGAAGTGGATTGGCTAACTGGACAGTGTTCCCTAAGGTCTGCCTGACACTAGAAGTGAGTTGGCCACTTACTGGCCCTGTTTGCTCAGACCTTGTAGTCTTTATTTGGGTTCTGTGAGCTTTGCCCTAATTAGAGATACTAAGTGACAAAGCCCCAGTACTGGGACTAGATGAGAGCAGTAACGCACCTGGACTTTTACGGGGTGCTGGGATTGAACACAGATCCTTATGTTTCCAAGTGCTCACCCCCTGTGATATCACCACCCAAATGCTTGGCTCTCCAGACACTAGCAAGCACGATAGATATTGAAAAGGAGCATCTGCAGACATTAACTGTGCACTAAGCTAGATCTTGCATTTTAAAGAAAATATTGTAAACAGAATTTGCTCTTCAGCAAAGTCTGAGGTTCCTAATAAAAGAGGTGGTTTTACATTGTTTACCAAAGGTTAAAAAACAAACACAAGGTAACTAGAATTTTCCTTATAGAAATGCAGCTTGTTCCTTTAGCGTCTCTTTTGAAAATCTCTTGGTTACCTGCAAAGACTGATAATCTCTTTGGAAGACTGTGATCATGTGAGAAATATCATATCAACTCTCTATTCACATACACTAAGTAACTCTTTTGTTTATCTGTTGCTTTTGATACAGGGTTTCTTCTTGTGGCCCTGAGTGTCTTGAAATTTGCTCTGTAGACCTGTCTGGCCTCAAACCCGGATCGGCTTGCCTCAGCCTCCAGAGCACTGGGATTAAAGATGTCTACTACCACTGCTTGACCAACTAAATCAGTTTTGCAATAAATGTGACGATGAACATCCATAGATTAAAGAAACCGTGAGCAAGTTTTCTAATCAGGCTAACCCCTTTGGAACCCAAATACAGACTGTAGTATGAGTAAACAGGGCAAGGGTGTGGCCAAGTCACTTCTTACAAGGAGGCAGAAGGGTGGAAGTTTGACTCTTTCAAATGGTAGAGAAGGCCATAAAGGAGAATAGTCTTTTTAGGTTTATTTTTCTGTAGGTATGAGTTTTATACCTCTATGTATATCTGCATCATGTGTTCCCCATGACCTTGGAGGCCAGGAGAATGATGGATTTTTCTGGAACTGGAGTTATGGATGGTAATACGTTACCATGTCAAGGCTGGGACACTAAGTTCTCTGCAGGAAGAGGGAGTGTTCATATCCCCAGGGTCATCTCTTCAGCCACCATAGGAGAGCAGAAGAACTGACCACATGAAGAGGTTTAGGTCTTCACCAGTTCTGAAGTGATATGCAGTTCAATGTCATGGTGATCCTAGCCCTTCCTGACCCTATCCATAAATACACAGCTAGTATTGCCCCATTCTCTCTTGATGTGTTGATGTGTTTCTTTCTCTCTCTCTCTCTCTTTTCTCTCTCTCTCCTTCCCTTCTCCCTCTCCCTCTCTCTTTCTCCCTTATCACATAGTAAATGGAAAAACATGACACAGGTATTTGTTCAAATCAGTGAAAGTTGAAATCTTGAACCTTGCATATTGATTTGTGATAGGTTTTCAACAATTCATAAGTTTCATAATAAATTTTAATCATGCCTTGCTTCTGTCATAGATAAACAACATTTTACCCTACAACTCTGTCCTTACAAATTGCAAAGTTTCAGATCACCCTCAGAGTGTCTGCAGAGTAAACCCTACTGTGATTGAGAAGACTTTGATAAGATGGAATTTGTCAGTATTTCCACCAGAAACAAAACACGAAGAGATTGAAAGTTCTCAAACAGAATTTTTGAAATAAATATTATAATTTGAGAGCAGTTTTGAAGGCACTGTAGTCATACAGTAATTAGCACATAATGCTTTATTGTAACTTGAATTTTTCCCATTGAGTATTACCTAAAGGAAAGAGTAATAATTAAATACCCTCACAGAGCATTTAAGAGATAAATGGCAGGAAGATCACAACACAAATGAGTACAAATGAGTACCATAGACTGAAGGAGACTTGTTTGAATTCTTTCTTTGATGATGCATCATTAAAACATAAGAGATCTATTGTCTGTAAAGACGACACAATTGGGGTATCTTTCTTAAATAAACAAATGATTTTTCATTATCCTTTTATCACATAAAAGCTTTGTGTTCAACATTACCCATGCAGACAAGACTGTTGCCCTGGAGCTGTGTATCAAGACAATAGGCATTGCTTAGTGAGAGAATTAACTCACCAACTCCTAATTGCCAAATGTGTTACATTTTTGTATTCTTTGTTGGTAAAGATTCATCTGCTGTAAAACGATTCAACTACATCAGTAAATTTGTTTTATGACTCCATTTCATGTGTAATTAACACAAGACAAATTAGTCATAGGAGGAAAACCAACCAAACTAGAACTGCTTTAGTTCCACAAATCCCCCCCGAGAAATTCCTCCAAAAGCAAAAGACCTGTAAAAATCAGCTACTGACCATGCATAAGCTAATGCTCAGATTACAGCTTTGGTGAATTTAGAATACAATTTGACTGGCTTTGGCATATTTTCCTGAGCAATCGTTATAGTTAGACATATTAAACACTCTTCTTTTTTGTGGAAGTTAATTTTTATTTTAAGTCAGAAAGCATCTGGATAGTTAGCTTTATGAAAAGTAATGGCTCATGCTTGGTCAATTTTTTTAATGTAGAAAATGCCTGAATTCAACAGCATAGCTCAGATCACTGGCCAGCTCTTCACCTTTGCAGTCAGGAGAATTCTTTTCCATCCTAAAACATTGCTTAGGTTCAGTGACTTCAAGACCCTAGGATGCTTTCCTACCAAATCTGAAATCCTGTTCTTCAACTCTCCCCACTTTTATTCTGTGTCAGGTCACTGTAATTCTCCTTCCCTCTTCCTTTCCTTCTTCCTCTCTGTCTGTCTGTCTGTCTGTCTGTCTCTGTCTTTCCCTTTCTGCCTCTGTCTCTGCCCCTCATTATTATGTATGTAAGGGTGTGACAGACTCAAGCATGCCAAGGTAGTATGAAGGACAAAGGGCAACTCTCCGGAATGACTTCTCTCTTTTCCACATTGATATCTACAGGTTAAAGTCACCAGGCTTGCGTGACCAACTGTTTTACCAGCTGAACAATTTTACCAGCCCAAGAAATTCTTTCTAAGCTTTTTTTTTTATTCCCTCTGTTTCTTCCACATCTTATAGTTACACAGTCTTTAAATGCTGCCCTACATTTCTTATCTCATCTTACCTCTCACTCTTTTCTATCATGTGAGGAAATTTTAAATATAGTTGGGGTGGCAACTGCATCATTGAACTTTGGTAAACCCAAAACATCTTTTCTTTTCCATTTTATCATATTTCAATCCACTGGTTCAATTTCCAGAAAGCACATTCAGGAAAATGCTTCCACCATACACACACTTATTCAGATGAATTAGAGAAATTATCTTTACTCCGCTGCATGTATATGGTACTCACCTTGTGATAGACCTGTGAGAATTCAGTTGAAGCCTAACAATTATAGGGAAGACTGCCAGCATAGTATACCCCTACCTGTCAGTACCTCCAGTAACCACATTAGATGCAGGGTACCCTGCCCTGGTTACATGCTCTGCCCAAGGCTCCTTCTAGCCCTGTGACTGGTCAAATAGAGTGCTAAAGCTTGAAGACCTGGGTCTCACATCTCAGTGATGAACAGTGTGGTGTCAACCCTTCCAGACATTATCACTTAAGATTTGGTATAGAGTGGTGAATAACACTATAAAATCTCCTCAGGATTATCCAATTTTTAAAAAGAGATTTGTTTTTATTTATATCCATGTTCTGTCTGCATGTATGCATGTGGATCACATGGCTGTAGTACTCACAAAGGCCAGAAGATTCTGATGCCAGAACTGGAAGAGGAGTTACAGCTCATCGTGAACTTCTATGTGGGTCTGGGAATCCAATCCAGGCCCTCTACAAGAGCACCAAGTGTTCTTAATCAGTGCACCATCTCTTTAGCTCTAGAGTTATGCAAATTTTAACGCTAATCAAGGATCAAGACAATGTACAAAGGATTACTGAGAGTGAGGTCACATACAGGAATAAAACAGAAGTCCATTGTGTAAATATACCACATTTTCTGTATCCGTTCCTCTGTTGAAGGGCATCTGGGTTCTTTCCAGCTTCTGGCTATTATAAATAAGGCTGCTATGGACATAGTGGAGCATGTGTCTTTGTTATATGTTGGGGCACCTTTTGGGTATATGCCCAGGAGAGGTATAGCTGGGTCCTCAGTTAGTGCAATGTCCAATTTTCTGAGGAACCTCCAGACTGATTTCCAGAATGGTTGTAACAGCTTGCAATCCCACCAACAATGAAAGAGTGTTCCTCTTTCTTCACATCCTCGCCAGCATCTGCTGTCACTGGAGTTTTTGATTTTAGCCATTCTGACTGGTGTGAGGTGGTATCTAAGGGTTCTTCTGATTTGCATTTCCCTGATGACTAAGGATGTTGAACATTTCTGTAGGTGCTTCCTAGCTATTTAATATTCCTCAGTTAAGAATTCTTTGTTTAGCTCTGTATTCGTTTTTTCAATAGGGCTATTTGATTCCCTGGAGTCTAACTTCTTGAGTTCTTTGTATATTAGCCTTCTACCAGATGTAGGACTGGTAAAGATCTTTTCCCAATCTGTTGGCTGCCCTTTTGTCCTGATGACAGTGCCCTTTGCCTTACAGAGGCTATGCAATTTTATGAGGTCCCATTTGTTGTCATCCCATATACATCCACCAAACCCAGACAATATTGTGAATGACAAGAAGTGCATGCTGACAGAAGCCTGATATAGCTGTCCCCTGAGAGGCTTTGCCAGAGCCTGACAAATACAGAGCTCCCAGGGACTAAACCACCAATCCAAGTGTACAGGGGGATGGACCTATGGCTCTGGTCGCATATGTAGCAGAGAATGGTCTTGTTGGACATCAGTGGGAGGAGAGGCCCTTGGTCCTATGAAGGTTTGATGCCCCAGTGTAGGGTAATGCCAAGGCAGGGAGACAGGAGGGAGTGGGTGAGTCTGATGGGGATTACCTTCATAGATAATGAAGGGGGAGATAGAGGGTTTCTGGAGGTGAAATCGGGAAAGGGGATAACATTTCAAATGTAAGTGAAAAATAGCCAATGAAAGACAAAACAGTACTCTTGTGAGCTGCCCCTTTAAAATACAACCATCCATAGAAGCTTTGTTTTGTAGAGATTCTGAAAGACAAACTAGGATAAGAAATAGACACCTGTCTGTGTGCACAAGATCTGGACTGAGAGCCTCATTGAGTTCCATCCCTGCCTGAGGAGATATTGGCAATGGATGGCTGCTGGGGAAGGGAACATTCAGTTTTTCAGGAAGCAGCTTCTGAGAGACGATCCATGCTCCAGTAGGCAGCTCTACAATCATCCACAGGCAGACAACACTAAGTGGATTCAGGGCACAGTTTAAAACTGAAGGAATTGGAGAGGGAGAGAAGGAAGGAGAAAAAAAGGGAGGAAGGAAGGAAAGGAGGGACTTGAGGGATGGAGAGACTGAGGGACAGAGGGACTGATAGACAGGCTGACTAAGCACAGGAAGTTGAGGGGGAAAAGTTGTCCAGAGGAATAGAAGAAGAGTTGAAGCAGAACAAATGTGGGTGGACCTGAACAAAACACATTAGGTAAATATCTTAAATTCTCAAACAATATTGAAATTTTTTTAATGAGCACATTTTATGTGGTTGATTTTTAATGTCTTAACCTAGAAATATTATGCCAATGGGCTTAATTCAGTCGCAAAGTTTCCTTGAAATTCATGCTCCAATTATGAAGCCTTGGGTGTCTCTTATGTGGTCTTGCATCTTCTTTCCTCAGAAAATGCTGTGATTAATAAGTCACCGGGCCAGGGCTCCTATAAACAAACCGTGAAATGCAGCAGTCAGCTCTTCACATCTCAGGTGTGTGTCTTCCACTGCCGTTCCCTGCAGCCAGCCCCCCGACTTCATTGCATGCGTGCTTGCAGAAGAAAATAACCACTCAGCCCCAAATGGGAGAATCTGATGAAAATGGGTTTTACTGCAAGCCACTTGTTAAAGTTGGATTCCAATCAATAAAGGGACAGATACACACAAGAAAAGAGTCACGGCTGCATGTGTGAATATGAAGATTTCTCAAATTGCTTCTTCAATCTATATTTCTGTTGGAAATACTTTCCTTTTATAGTAATAAAGATTGCATTATTTGGTGAGAGCTATTTCTCAAAATAGGCTGAATTTATCCTACTATTTCAGCCAGTGTCCAGGTTTTTGTGTACATGTATGTGGGTGTGAGTGTGTCCATGAATATATATGTGTGTATATACTCTATGTGCCTGTGTATGTACATGTATATACATACACATAAATATGTGTATGTATGCAGGTATGTTTCTCCTCCCATTTATGTACAGTGCTTATGTGTGTGTACGTATATGTGTACATCTGTATGTGAATGTACATGCATATGTATGTATGTATGTATGTATGTATGTATATATGTATTTGTGGGTGCCTGTGTAAATGCCTGTATATGTGTGTGCATGTATGTATGTGTGTATACTTGTATGTGTATGTACATGTGTTTGTGTGTGTACTTGTGTAAATGCCTGCACATGTGTGTGGATATATGGATGTTTGTGTGTGTGTGTGTGTGTGTGTGTGTGTGTGTGTGTGTGTGTGTGTGTGTGTGTGCGTGCGTGTGTGCGTGCTTGATCCCTGTAACTTTATCTCGGATGACTGTCAAGTCTACTTAATGCAGTTATCTCCAAGTTTAGTATATTCTCAGGAATTGCTCAGAGAAGGATGCGATACTTAATTGTTAAGTTTTTTCTTATAGATTTTAGTTTTGTCTCATAACAGTCTGACTGACAAGTAACTATAAAGACACCATGCTGAATTCATGTCAACAATCTACTCTTCTGTGTTCAAATTCAGCAAGTTCAGCACAAGTAGAAGTGTTAGCTACATGACTAATGCCATGTAGATGACAAATATCAGAATTCTTCTTAGAAACAAGATGTTTCTCTAATGGCTGTGGGACTCATCCCCAAGTGAGGGAGAGCCCCCTTCTGCTATCTTTGTCCCCAGTTTGCACATCAGCCAGATGGATTCACACTGCAGGCTATCCCACCCAGGGGAAGCATGAGTGTAGCTTTCGGCTCCCTTCAGCAAGATCACAATAACACATTTGTCTTATCATAGAACTCTAAATTGCTTATTCCAACCCATGTGAAGCCTTTGTATATGTGAGGTTCTAAAAAAGCCATTGTCCTTATTAACGACTTCATTTTTTGTGTCAACTGGACACTGTCATTTGTTAAATGGTATCTTGGAAACTACTGCAGAGAGAGAAGTTTATTCTTTCTACAAACAAGGCATAAATCAGAAATAATGATTGTTTTAAAGTATTTAAATATATGCATTACAGAAGAAGAAAAAATGACTGGTTTCAACTCTGTGTAGCAGAAAAATGCATTGTAGACTTCCAAAGAGTGGTTAAAAAAAAGGAGAATTTTAATAATATTCTACATCCAGTTAGTAGACAGTGTCTTTGGTAAACTGTTTTAAATGTGAGAGAAATATGCAATCTGCTTTTGAGTGCCATGAGGCTCATGTGGGTCCACTGTGATCTGTCTCCATTTAGGTGTGAAAGATGGCTTCTCCCTTGTTTTATCAAGTAGGGGTTCCCGATGAAGGCGCCTCTCCTGAATGATGAAGTTGTCTCCTCACAGTCCTTCCATAAAAAGTGAAAAGTCCCGACTGTAATTCAAACATTTATTTTTCCATAATCTCCTTTTGCCTGTGCTCTGTTCCCACTACACAAATCCCCTTTCTTCCTCTGCATTTCTCTGTATTCCTCCTCTGCCTTCGAGGTATCCAGTGCAGCCCTGGCTCAGCCATCAGTAAGTTCTTTGGAGCACTCCCTTTACAAGCTTCGCTCTTTCATCCACACTTCTGTTTTGCCATTGCCCGTACAAAGACTATGCATTTTAGAGTTATCCTTAAGCCCATATGCAGCACGATATAAAACCTGTTCCTTGTGGATGTCTCTTCCTCAATGTTTCTCAGGTGCCTATTTCTTGTCTCCTGCTTAACAGGACAAGAAATTCTCAGAAACCTCTGTCTTGCAAGACTACCTCCCGTAGATCCTGGCTGGAGGTTTCCTGATCTTAATCCTTCCCAAAGCCCTGCTGCCCTGACTTGAGCTTCACCTCCCTCTACTTTGGCTCCCCCTAGAGTTGAAGGTAAATGCCAATTCTCTGAAAGTCCAGAGAACCAGTCCACCATGAAGAGAGAGAGAGGCATTTCTACCCATGCACACGGCAATTTGATCATTTAAGTCTGGCAAGATGCTTTGTAGTTTAAATGGGCTACAAGAAGACAGCAAGGCCATGTGATATTTTAGTCCTTCAGTGCCCATAATGTGTGTGTAAGAAGAAGGGAGGTCTGAAGAGGGCTGTACGGAAACAAAATGTGATCAACCGACTCTTTGAACATGTCTAGATTTAATTAGGTTCCCACAAGTATCCACAAAAACTCAGGACAGGTCAATTGGTTTAGTAGATGTTTCTGCCCTTGAGGGTTTCTTCTGCTGAACCTTCTTCTGGGTGTCCTATGTTCCACAGGAGTCATAGTTTCCAGCTTATTTTCAAGACATCTTGTTAATGGTTTACAAAGCCAACACACACACACACACACACACACACACACACACACACATGCACACACACATCACTCAGGTGTGTGTACAAACCATGTCTGCCAGTGAAAACTAAGTGCAAGTGGTCAAAGAAGACAACGGGGGAAATGGAGCCAGCATCAAACAAGATCAGTATCCCCCATGGAGAAAGCCTTTTACATTACTTTTTGTTTTTCAATGTACATATTAATTTTAGTTATCAAATAATACATAAAATCTCAATGTACAAAACTGACTCACCCCCTGCAAACCCAATGCAAGTTTCCTTTCAACCCATGTTTATTATTTGGATAGATAGATAGGTAGATAGATAGATAGATAGATAGATAGATAGATAGATAGATAGATAGACAGATAGTCAGTCAGACAGACAGATAGATTAATAGATAGACAGACAGACATTTAAAAGCATCCATGCTACTGCGAGCTCAAATAAGGATGTTTTTATTCTAAGAAAGTATTGTACTATGGGCCTATCCTCCAAGATCAATTAAAATCATTTTAGAACATTTTTGTATTTATTATTCAGAGACAAATTATTTAGTTAATAATGTTATTTTGCAAATTGTGTAATGAACCTTTCCAGCAAGGCTTGTGAATGGTTTTCACTGAAGTTATGGTAGCTAGCCCATGAGTTTCCAAAGTGGGTAGACAGCCAGATATTTGTGTACAGTTCTGGGAATGGAGCATGATGTGTGTGCTCTATGTCAATGTGTAATGTACAGCCAGTTTGCCTTCACAGGAACTTGATTTCAGGACACCAACATGACTGTATTGAATGGTGTGCTACACGTTTGTTTAGTGGCTAAGGCTGGTCTTCCTCAGATCTACACTGTCCTTGCTGAAGAGAGAATGGAGCAGACAGACTGCGTTATGTCATGGAATTATAAGAGGTATCTTTTCCCTCCTAGCCAGCTGAGAGTGTTTGGAAGGGGCTTATCCTTCCAGTAAATTTAAGATTCACAAGTAATCCTTCTCCATTTTATTATCAATATTTTATCTCATACGTGAGTTGTTTACATTTGGTAATTTGATAACAAAAAAACCCACTGTGTTCTCTATTTACTGGTTTCAGCACACTGTGTGGGTGGGCAAAATTGTTTCTGATGGCCGCCACCAAGCCAGCTGGCCACCTCGGGGTCTCACGGTGGGTGTTCAGCTTCAGTGGGTTGCCGTCTGACATGAAACAGGGCTTTGACCCCTGAAGCACTTCTGCTTGTAAATGAGAGTGAAGCTATAAAATCCACGATGATCTCATCAACAGTGGGTTCTCCCCTGACACGTTCCATGCTGGGGGTTATTTACTGTATGTGGTGACAGAGTCGTGCCTTGCCAACTGTGAGTTGAAGAAATGTTTTAAAAAGTTGGAAGTCTGTCGAGGTTGCTGCTGGTTTTCTTTCGTCATTACACCTTGGAAGGGATCCATTATAAAATATTTCAGGTTGACACTGGCCTTCTATAGAGCAGACACAAATTATCTGTCACTGTGCTCATTCCCAAATCCACAGTTATGGCAGTAGATGTGAGATAAACTCAGGTATGAAGAATACAAAATGGCCAAGACCTTCCTGGAATTTTAGAGAGAGTTACCACACAGCTTCTGTAAAGAGATTCTGTGAATAATGTCTCCTTCCTTTCCTTTTTAAGGTGTGCGTGCAAACACATAAAGAAGAGAGAGATGGGACCAGTATAGACAGACAATAGCCTTCAGGTTTGTCCTACTGGGGTAAAGGAGGCATTCTATGAAAGTCCTGCTGAAGCGAACACTGACTCAAAAGCTCCTGAGACACTATGCCACAAAAATCCATTTAGATGTTATAAAATGTATGGTTTATATATGGGAAGAAACAGCTGATAAAGGCAGACATGGGATACAGCACTGAGGACACTGTGGAGTGCAGCTGCCGTTCAAAATGAACACCCATGAACTGGGAAGAGTAAATGAGCAAAGTACACAGCACACAGATGAGCTCAGGTCATCAACACTTGCAATCCCAAAATCCAAGCACCGTGTCACATGCATGTAATCTGCAACAGAGGCAAAAGGATTTGAGGGCATTGCTGACAGCAGGACTAGTCAGAATAGTGTTCTCCAGCTATACTCAGAGACTCTTCTAAAATATAGTAAAATGGGGTAGCTATAGAGGAGGAATTTGTTGTTCATCTGTGGCCTCATAGCCACGAACATACGTACTGTTTACCTTACATACATACACACCTGTAGCATCCCCACTAACCTGAGTATACACATGCACACCTGGATGCCTGGAAGCACACATTCATTAGACATATATATGTGCATTTATAACTAAGCATACATGCACATTCACTTGCATACCTGCACATGCCAAGACAGCATCTGAACATACAGTACACTCGCTTACACTCCTTCACATGTGCACACCTTCTAACACTGCAGAAGCATACACATACACACTTGTACACACACCTGCATATTTACATTTCCTTGCATGTATGTATGTATGTATACACAATACTCATACACCTGTATTCTTTCACTGCTGCACACACATGCGTAAGTGTTTTTCTTAGGCAAGTCTGACCTCATGAGTCTAGTCCTTGGGATACACACACACACACACACACACACACACAAACACACACACACACACTGGGGGGGGAGGAGGAGAAGAAGGGAGAAAAGGAGGAGGAAGAGGAGGAAGAGGAAGGAGAAGAAGAAGAAGAACAACAACAACAAGAACAAGAACAAAAAGAACAAGAACAAAAAGAACAAGAAGAAGACAAGAAGAAGAAACAAGAAGAAGAAGAGGAAGAAGAAGAAGAAGAAGAAGAGGAAGAAGAAGAAGAAGAAGAAGAAGAAGAAGAAGAAGAAGAAGAAGAAGAAGAAGAAGAAGAAGAAGAAGAAGAAGAAGAAGAAGAAGAAGAAGAAGAAGAAGAAGAAGAAGAAGAAGAAGAAGAAGAAGACAGAATCAAGTCTACCAGTTGTCTTCTGATCTCCACATGTACTCTGACACTAAACATATCTATGGTATTAATTCAAACTATTATCATAGATGGAATTAAATGAGCCAAGGATTGAATTTATTTTAACCCACGTCACATCTATCATTTATGCTGATTAGAGTTACAAAAGCTATTTGGGTTGAAAATATAAGTCAATAGTATTTAGTCAATAGAAAGTGGACTTGATCAAACACATGAAACAAAATTGATATTTATGATATGCTAGACAATAAATTCTCAGCAGCTTTTGAACTAACCAGATAAGGTTGAAGGGTAAAATGATCCCTGCTCATTTCATAACTGCCTTTGCTGTTGGAAAGTGGTGCTGGATGAAAGATTAAGCATGTTTATACTTCCCTGGGATCCTGTCACAAAACTAGGCCCTTCACTATGTAAAGATATAGATTTAGTAAACAAACCATTTCTGATCTCAGCAAGGAACTTAACAGGGATTTTTCAGAGTCAAACACACAGGAGCTCAGCTTGGCCACAGTAGTAAAAGGAACATCCATCTAAACATTTCAAAGAACAGATGTTTTCCATCACTAAAGCCATAGCAAGATGAGGGACAAACAAAAATAGCATCTCAGGTAGACCAGGAGCATGAAGCTCAGGGAAGGAGTCAGCTGTGCTGAGGGCTGGAGCCAATCCAGGTAAAGCCTATGGGAGGGATTTGCAGAAGAACCTGTTCTTTTTGGGCCTTGTATGGTTTGATAACAAATAAAACCATTGTTCAAAAAAGAAAATAATCACTCACTGGTATGGATAAAACATGCGTTCTGCTGTTCAGTTATATTAATGATTAACTTCAACCTCAAATCTGAGGATTTCAGGTGAGACTTATAGGATATCAAGTGAAATGAAACATGAAAATCCATGTTTGCTAGAGCAATAAAGATATAAGGAGGGGTGTCACGATGGAACAATCCAGTGAAGTCTGGGAAATCCAAGTGAAAATACCTCCTAAAGACATCCAACCCCTGATTCATCTAAACTCACCTCATCTCCCCCTAGACCTGTATGGCCAGCTTCTGAGGTTGCCTAATCACTCCTAATTTACCCATCATGCCCCAGTAAGTGCATAGTGGCATAATGACTACAGAAAACCATTAAAGGTTAGAAATTATGCAAATCAGACCAAATAGTGAGAAGGTTAATGAGGAATGAAAAAATTAGGCAATTAATACAGGAGGAAACACAAGAGGAAGTTCTACTTTTTAATTATGTTATTTCCTCTTGTGCTATTAAAGAGTTACTCAGGGTTTGACAATCATATCTAACTCCTAATCATATCTAATACTTGAGAAACTGAATGGCCTGTGTGGGCCTCAGGATGGCTCAGTGGGTGAACGAACTTGCTGCAATGAAACACAATGACCAAAATGCAAGCTATTTATTCAGGAACATGTTTATTTGGTTTATGCTTTCATGTCAGTGTTCATTATGGAAGGAAGTCAGGACAGGAACTCAAACAACCCAGGAACCTGCAGGAAGGAACTGATTTAAAAAAGGCCATGGAGGGGTGTTGCTTTCTGGCTTGCTTGCTCTTCTTCATGGCTGGATCAGTCTGCTTCCTTAAAGAACTCAGGACCACAGGCCAGTGGACAGTATCTGCACAATGGGCTGAGCCCTCCCCCACCATCAGGAATTAAGACAGTGCTCTACAGGCTCTAGAGCCTGACCTTATGGAGGCATATTTTCAGTTGAGGCTCCCTCCTCTTGATGACTCTAACTTGTGTCCTGTTGACATAGAACTAGCCAGTATAGTTGAATTCTGAATGCACACACACACACACACACACACACACACACACACACACACACACTTACACTCAAATAAATGTTTAAAAATAAAGTTAATTTTTGGTCCATGCAATAACTTATTTAATAAATGATAGAAGTATTTATCTGAAAATATCTTTCAGTGAAAGTTCACTAAATTTTTAGTTTTATGGTTATTTTTATTTCCAATCTCCATCTGATTTGTTTTAGGTGGTCTTCTGCTTATTTTTATTTTGTAAGTGTATTTTAGGTGTTTGTCTGCATATTTGCCTGTGTACCACTGGCATGTAGTGCCCCATAGAGGCCAGAATAGACATTCTATCCCCTGGAACTGGAGTGACAGATAGTTATTTGTGTGCTGGGAATCGAATCCTGTTCCTTTCAAAAAAAATAGCTGGTGTTCCTAACCACTGAGCGATCTTTCCAGTCCCGTGGTTCATGTTTCATTGTTGTTCATTACTACTCCTCCCTGAAATGAGGCAGTTGTATGAGAAGTGCAATTGCTGAAGAAGAGACTGGAGAGATGTGTCAGAGGGACTTGAGTGGCATGTTGCTGATGCTGAGACTGGAGAATGACATGAGAAAAGAGCAGCTTGCCACCCAAGTCCCTTTCATTGTTTATTGAAAAATCTGCAGATTAAAGGTATGAAAGAAACTGAGAATAGTTGAAATGTTCATCATATAATTCTGGCTATGGCCATATGGGCACTTAACACAAAAGCATAAAGCTTTTGTTTACTTGAACCTCTTTGTAATAACTGTAATAATCTAGTAAAGTTTCTACATCAGCTATTGAACAAAACGTGTTCAGAGGATATATTGAAATTCAGGGGCACAGAAAGCACCATGAGGAATTCCTGGAAAGATTGGAGTGTCTTACACTTCAAAAAGTCACCCCAGAGATACACAGGCACTGCACATCACTGAAAACAAATATCTGCATAGAAACGTGTTGTTAATTGATATTATAAGTACAATTTTGGAAAGTAAAACTATATTTTTAAACGATAGTGCACTCATTTAACATGAATGTTAAGTCGTATAAATCAAGAAATCCAGACTGGCAAGGTAAACGCCATCAGCTGCTAGTTTAAAAGTACACACACATACACACACACACACACTTGTAAACACTGGCAGAAATGCTTGCCTTCCCTGTAAAGAAAATGAATACAGTCTAGTTGAGACAGAGAGGTTCTCTGCGGGGTCAGAAAAGACTGGTGCGTGTAATGATATCTGTTTGGGGTCAAAGCAGGACCCCAAGCATTGACCCCTCCTGTGGACAGAGTATAAACTGTCATGTGGACTTTGGCAGCAAGTGTCAGGATGTGAAACACAAGTTGTACAGGCTCTCACAGCCAGAAAAGCCACCTCTAAGCATTTACACTAGAAAAATATTACCCAGTTTTATGACAATACACAAAGTTTTTCTTTTCCTTTTTTACTGTAGCACTCTTTACGAAAGCCCCATGTCATGTGTAAGAAGTTTAATTTTCTTATCAATGAAAAATGCTGTCTGTTATGTAAACAGTACAAAGGGGTATGACTCAAACCCACTGCAGTGACATCCATAAGCTCCATTCAAGAAGAAAACCTGAAGTGGTGGGAGTGGTGGAGACGGCTGAGAGGGTAAAGTGTCTGCCACGCACTCAGAGGACGTGAGTTCTGGTTCTCAGCAGCACGCAGAATGACAGGTGCATTACTTGGTGCTCATAAAGGCAGCCCTGGGAATGGATAGATGAAAGGATCCCGGGGGCAAGCTGAATTGGCTGACACTAGGTTCATTGCGAGACCCTGTGGCAATAGAACAAGGGTTGCCTTTCAGTTCTAGCTCCCCACCTGTAGTGCCGTGACTGATCACAACCTGTGACTCCTGATTGTAGAAGTAAGGCAGGGAATATTTGGGGCTGAGGGGCAACTTCAGTGAGACAGCTCATTTGAATGGGGGAAAGAAGGAGGTTATTTAAACCATTTGGGAGATGGGTAGTGACTTTGGGTTTAATGTATAACATTGGCCAAGGCCAGGGTGCTGGGGATGCCTCATTAATGTAAGAAGAAATTCCAGGACATGACCTCATTTTATTTATTTATTTATTTATTTATTTATTTATTTATTTATTTTTCCATTTTTATTAAATTGGGTAGTTCTTATTTATATTTCAAATGTTATTCCCTTTCCCGGTTTCCTGTCCATCAGCCCCCTAACCCCCTCTACTCCCCTTCTAGAAGGATGTTCCCCTCTCCATCCAACCACCCATACCATCTCCCCAAACAATCCCCTATATTGGGGGTGCAACTTTGGCAGGACCCAGGGCTTCCCCTTCCACTGGTGTCCTTACTAGGATATTCACTGCTACCTATGCAGTTGGAGCCCAGGGTCAGTCCATGTATAGTCTTTGGGTAGTGGTTTAGTCCCTGGAAGCTCTGGTTGGTTGGCACTGTTGTTCTTGTGGGGTTGCAAGCCCCTAAGTTTTTTCAGTCCTTTCTCTGATTCCTCCAATGGGGGTCCTGTTCTCAGTTCAGTGATTTGCTGTTAGTATTCGCCTCTGTATTTGACATGTTCTGGCTGTGTCTCTCAGGAGAGATCTATATCCGGTTCCTGTCAGCACACACTTCTTAGCTTCATCAATTTTATCTAGTTTTGGTGGCTGTATATAAATGAGCCACATATGGGGCAGGCTCTGAATGGCCATCCTTCAGTCTTTGCTCTAAACATTGCCTCCCTATCCCCTCCTATGGATATTTTTGTTCCCCTTTGAAAGAAGGACATGACCTTATAAAAGGAGAGGAAATTTAGCTTGGCTTCTGTGCTAGTTGACCTCCTTTGGATGAGCAAAAATAGGAACACAGGACTACAGGGCTGGGTCATGCAAGCCCAGGATAGAGGGGGAGCAATCCTACTCCTGCCAATTTCAGGATGAGATTCCTGATGTTTGGACATACCTCCTCGACCCCATTCTTGCTTCAGGTCTATTCTCCATGGCTTCCCAGCCACACAGATGATGGTGATGGTAATGAGGTTAGGTTTTGATAAAGATACTCACCAAAGACTTCTGTCTTATGACACACACACACACACACACACACACACACACACACACACACTGTATCTATCACTTTGCCTCTGAACTAACTTCAAATAAAATAAAGATCTAAGTGTAAAACCTGAAATAGTGAAACTATTTTAAGAAGACATGTATATGCACCTGCCTGATAGAGGTGTTTCTGATAAGCAATCTTTTAGACACATGGAAGAAACCAACGTCCCCGCTGTCATGAGCACTTTGGTTTCATACAGATATGGATAATTCTAGAAGAATTCATAGATAATTCCAGTAAGGAAGGTATCAGTAGTCTGTGGGAATGATCTGTACCCAGCTTGTTTGGAATAAGCAGAGATTCTGGTAGGGAGAATACAGGATAGACAGAAACAGGGTTCAGGGATCACCAGGTACACGATGATGGCTGAGCACGTGAGGGGGAGTAAGGGAGATGCACACGTGCTGCTCATGGGTACATGAAGCAAATGAAGAAACCTCCGCTGACAGGTCAGTGCAACATCATCTAGGTGTTCACCTAATAAACGACTGGATCTTCTCTCAAATACCATTATTCCTGCCACTGTGTCCGGTAACATTGTATAGATAACACATGGCTATGACCTCCACGGTCACTACCTTATTAGGGAACAAAGGGTTATCCGAGTGTTTTCTTGCATTTGATGTTTTGTTTGTTTGTATTAATAAACAGTTCATCCTGTTCTCAGTACAGCCTCTCACATCGGAGTGGAAACGGACACAGTAGTCCTGACTATGCATGACTATATTTCTCAGTATCCAGCATCCTGTCAGCAGCTTCCTCGGTCAGAGTCCGTGTCTCTTCTGAGGTTGCACAGGTTCCTGAGCTCTCACTGTTAATATTTTGATGACATATTTGTGTACGTGGTCTGGTTATTTTCATGTCTAGGGGATTCTAGGTCCTTACTTTGTGCAACAATGCATATCACTGAAGAATCAGTCTAAATATTTTATATATTCACATATTTGGGGATCATTATGAGTAGCAATTAATGATAAGTTGAAGTAAGGCTCCTTCAAAGCCTCAGGTCTCCAGTTTCTGATGATCCCAGCTCTGAGTCTGGCTTCTGTCTGTACCAAATGTCTCTCCAACGCTCATAAAACTGATTATCTTACCTTGGCTGGTGTGCCGTCTGCCTGAAGCAGAGCTGTGGGAAGTGTTCACAGCTTGTCATTTTTGTTGCTATTGTTGGATCGCTATCTGTTAACTACATCACATTTGTGTGTTCTCTAAAACCTTTGCAAGATGTCTTTGAGCAACTTACCAGTAAATAGACACAGCTTGCATTATGTGATAACAGCACCACAACTGGAGTGCTTTTTAACAAACCATTAGTTCTAATCACTCTTCGTGAATTCCAGTTTTGCTGATTGTGGGAAGCAATGGGCTGTGAGGCAAGGTCGCCAGCAGGCTTTTTTCCTATTAGAACTATTTGTGTTGCTCTTATGTGCTTTGGTAGCTTCTTGTACGTCAACAGAGAGGCAGTGCAGATAGCTGGCGAGCAAGCTTTCAGTGCGTGGACCCAGGATCGTGAGCAGGGGGATTCAGACAATGCAGCCCACCTCATTTGGTTTGAGTAAGTGGGAGGTTCTGGGACATCAGTGGCTCAAAGAATGTAAAACATGGAGCAGGAGGCTGGTGGGAAGAGGCAAGCTTCCCTTTCATGGTAATGCTGAGGGACTTCTGCAAAGAACCTGTGTGGAACATTTTAGGCCAGTTCCAGGAGACAACTAGACATTTGTCTTGAACTTTTACAACAAGCTGTGATGGTCAAAAAGACAGTTGAGCCATTCCATAACCCTTTTAAAGACAGATCGCGGCAGAGAACGAGACTGTTTAGAGACAATGCCAGTCTGCTTTCTCACAGGCGTTAGAGAATATGTGCTGTATGTTTTACACTATCAAAATTAATGACCTTGAATAAACAAAGGGAAGGTTAAATATTATATTGGAGGAATCTCAAAAAGCCAAATGTGCCATTAGGCTGTCCATGCACGGATGACGAGAGGTAGGCATGGTTATAGAGAGGACCAGCCTGACTACTCGGACCTTTGGGCGGACCACAGGGTTTACTGGGGGACAGGATCTGGCAACAAGATGAACAGGTTAATGATTTCCATATTATTTATTCCCCAAGTTATGTTAAGGTCAAGGAATCTAACAATGATGTAGAGCACAACTAAAGACTAGACCACTGATTCATGAAAAACATGAATTTGAAACCTACAATAACATGCTCTATTCCACATGCAGCCTGCAAACCTTTTGAGCACTTTGATAAGGGTAAATCTAAGTTAAGATGCATATCTCTGAACAAGGCGGCTTATGTCGACTATTGACTGTATTTCATTTTGTGTGTGTTGAAATGGAATAAAGTATTCTAACTAATACGACCTATAGTACTTTTCCTATGTTAAATTCACTGTAAAGTAATCACAAATCATATGTATGTCTCACATCTGCATGTTCACTAACTGTTAGATTACCCTCAGATGGAGAATAAGTTGTAACAGAGCAGACGATGCTTCCAGGTCAAGTGCCCTGATGTCCTTTTTTTCTGTTAGGCTAATAACACTTCCTAAATGCACTGAATGCTTGAGTTTGCTGCTTATATGGTTCCCTTTTCTAGAATAATGGATGTATTTCTCTATACAGCGTCTGTTTCATGTGACAGACCTTTCTGAGAAGACATGACACAAAAGTCCACTTGTCCCAGCTAGAGAGCACAGGACAGCCCAACAAAGAATACCATCGAAGTCTAATTGAATGAACCAATGAGTTTTATTGGAGTTTCTTATCTGAAAATGGTGAGGAGTTACTTACAGAAATGACTCAAAGACAGCTGCACCATTAAATCCCAATCTAGCATGAGTGACAGTTCACTAAAGCTGGGAATATAGAGAATAGTGCACAGCCTGCAGGCATTTCAACAGTTTGCCAGTTCTTTTCCAAACACCTCAGTTTGTTGGTACCTTTTCCAGGGAGCTAATCTAGTCTGTTTCCTTCAGGAAATGAGGGAGCATGGTGCCCGAGTCTTTGCAGCATGACTTCTCTCAGAGTGACTCCCAGCCGTCTCTGTTTTTTACTCTTGAAAAGAAGGGGCCTAGTGAATCTGGTCAGTTTTAGGGATTTCCTGAAGCTCTCTTGAGTTGTACCTTCTATCTAAAAGAGCTTTTCTGGGAGGTAGAAAGTTTCAATCTCAGAGGAAACTGCTATACATTAAGTTGGAAACAATGTTGCAAACCCATTCTTGTCTTCTGAAGCAGTGTTATAAAATCAGATGCCACACAAGTGATGCAGCATATAACTCACAGCCGGTAAACTGAAATAAATAAGAGTAGTGTAGTAAATACTAGACACTTGAAAATTCAAAGAACTAGAGAGTGTCCACCTTAAAATGGTTTGCAACCAAGTATGCTGAGTGAAACTTAATGAATAGCTTTATGGTGCTACAAAATATGATGATTTTTAAAATATTTAAAACATGCCTGTCTGTGTATCTACCTGTGTGTCTGTCTGTCTGTCTGTCTATCTACTTACCTATCTATTGTCTATCTATCTATCTATCATCTATCTACTTACCTATCTATTGTCTGTCTGTCTGTCTATCTATCTATCTATCTATCTATCTATCATCTATCTACTACTTACCTATCTATTGTCTGTCTGTCTGTCTATCTATCTATCTATCATCTATCTATCATCTATCTACTTACCTATCTATTGTCTGTCTGTCTATGTCCACCAGCCTGCAGAGGTCACATAACAACTTGCAGCAGTTGGTTCTTTCCTCTACCTTGTCAGTCCTGGGGATCAAACACAGGTCCTCAGGTATGGAGGAACTGGCATTTACCAGCTGAGCCATCTCACCAGCCCAATGATGTCTTTTTCTTAACAATGGAAAACTGTACCTGAGAATTCTCCATTAACTCTTCTGTTACTTAGAGAATCCATTCTTTTTTTCTTTGTACACTCAGGAAAGCTGACTAATATTGAGATTAACATCTCACTGAAACAGGGGTGAAAGAAAAAGAACCAAATTTGAGAGAGATACTGAATTATTTTTTTAATCACCCATAGTCCCCCTGACTCCATGGAAGGCATTCCCCAAGAAGGAGCACAGTACTTGTCACACAGCATTGCTCTCATGGACATTATAAAAACTGGTATAGAAGCCAGAATATAGCAATACATAGGCAAATGCCAGTAGCAAACCACTGAACTGAGAACGGGTTCCCCCGTTGAAGGAATCAGAGAAAGGACTGGAAGAGGTTGAAGGGGCTTGAGATCCCATATGAACAACAATGCCAACCAACCAGAGCTTCCAGGGACTAAGCCACTACCCAAAGACTATTCATGGACTGACCCTGGGCTCCAACCTCATAGGTAGCTATGAATAGCCTAGTAAGAGCAACAGTGGAAAGGGAAGCCCTTGGTCCTGCTAAGACTGAACCCCAGTGAACATGATTGTTTGGGGAAGGCGGTAATGGGGGAGGATGGGGAGGGGAACACCCATATAGAAGAGGAGGGGAGGAATTAGAGGATGTTGGCCTGGAAACCGGAAAGGGAATAACATTCAAATGTAAATAAGAAATACTCAAGTTAATAAAGAAAAAAAGGAAAAAAAAACAACTTAAAAAAAAAGAAGAAAAATGCTATAAATTAGCTATGATTCTGTATAAGAACCAATAAAACCTGAAACTTTGGCGCGTCCAGAGTTATTGAGAAACTTCAAAAATTATTTTTGAAGGGAGAAAATATACATATAGTTATGTTGAATACATAGTTATAGTAATGGGTATTTTGGCATTATGTGTTTTATGTACATAGAGTATACAATGTGATATTTGATATATAATGTATAATATATTATACATATAATCAAATTTATACTAAGAAAATTAACATAAAAACTGATATAGAGTTACTATTACTTATTGCAAACTTGCTGGAGAAATCCTGGCTGAAACTTCTAGGAGATCCACTAAGAGACTCCATGGTTTTGAGTATCATCTTTCACCCTTGAATATTTCCTAGTTGTCAGAGTTTATCTGTTCTTGTAGTTAGACTTTCTGTATCTCCCTCTTACTTTAGTCTTTCCTCAGACTAAGTTGAAAAGCTGACAGTATAATAGAAGTATTTATTTTCTTCTGGAACAGTAAAAGAATTTCTTCCAAAGACTCAAAGACCAAATCATGGAAATTTCTCACTGCCAGATCCAAGGGAATCTCTGGAATTCCAGCTCCTTAGGATGCTGTCATTGTCATTACATGATCCAGTGACTAAAGGGTTTTCTCACCATTTTCATTCTTAAGGAGAAGATTTTATCATAATTATTGTTTCCTGTCAATGAGTCTGCATTTAATAACTGTAACGCATATGCAGGAGTAGGTAAGAAAACAGTTGAGGTGTGTTCTAGTGTTAAAATCAGCATTCTATGACATAGCTGAAGTTCATTGATGAAGAATTCTATTACATTTGTCCTGAGATGGAGATCTAAGATCCCAGAGTGGATGGAAGAATCCAGTCATCTGGGAGTGAAGAATCAGCTGAGATTAAAAAAAACACCAGTCACAATAAAGTGAAATCTTTGCTTTTCTGGGAAAATTGACACTAGAAATCAACTGTGATTAACAAGAGACCAGCATCATGGAGGTGTAATCCTCTGGGAAGGGTTTCCTTGGGGTCAACACATAGAAGCTGTGCCCCAGGAGTGGCCAAACCTGCATCTCAAGCTGGATTAATTTGGTAATGTCTAATATTTCCCCACATGTTAGTGGTTTTAATGGCAGGAAAGAGATGGGATTAAAAGGCGACCTAATAGAGAATTGCTGAGGCTTCACCTCACAGGTGGCCAGGAGAGGTCATTGGTAAAGGCGCAGCAACATTTCAAAATTAAAGAGGTCATGGAGATAAACTGACCTTGGCACCATTCAATAGGTATGGAGTCCCTAAAGATCCCAGGAGAGGCTACTAGTGAGGATACAACCTGGTAGCTTTATAGGCCTGAGGGTGCTTGAGATGCCAGGACCATGGGATGACCAGCAAAGACAGTGCCAGGTGTGGGGGTACGCTATATCCTGAGATTGCAAGACAAGTTGATTGTGTTGTATATGGCATAGTCAGAGTTGTGGAGTTTTCTGATACACTTGGAACCCAGAAGATTATGAGTAAGACATAGGGCTGGATGTATAATTTAGGTTTTGTTTAACCTACTTGTAACTGTCTCTTAATTCTTCAATAAGCAAGAATGAAACTTACTCTTTTTTTCACTTTACAAAAATGTCACAGCTAGGATACATTGGGTTGTTTAAGAGAATGAAGTTTTAAAGTGTTTGCATTTTTTAAGAAAAACTCAGGATCTTAAAGCTGCACTTGGTTCTATATTGTAATATTTACATGACTTGGGGATAAACAAAAGGGGGAGCTTTATAATTCAAACTTGACAAAGGGCCTATTAGACTGGTTAGCTTTTTTGTCATGTTGACACGAGCTAGAGTGTTATGGGAAGAAGGAATGCCCAATGAGAAAATGTGGACAATCCAACAGACTGACCTGTGGCAAGTTTGTGACACGTTTTATTGACTAATTATTGATGCCGGAGGGTCCATGCCACTGTGGGAGTTTGTGCCTCTGGACAGGTAACCTGGAGTTGTATCAAAAAATGAGCTGAGAAATTTATTTGGGACAAGACAGTAAGCTGTTTTCTCCGTAGTTTTACTTTAATTCAGGCCTCCATGTTCCTATTTGTCTTGAGATCCTGCTATGGCATCCCTCAGTGATGGAAGGTAATGCACAGGGCAAAAAAGCCAAGTCAACCCCCACCTCTACCATTTACTTTTTGTCATGGTTTTTACTCCAGCAATGGGAAGCAAACTATGACAAACTGGGTTACTCAAACGGTGGATTCAAATATTAAATCAGTCAGACGTAGACTTATGAACCAACGTTAGCACTACATTAGGCAGCACGCCTGTGCTTTCTAAATTCCCAATTATTAAGATCTGATACTGCTTTAAAATGCATTAATATAATGCAATTAAAACTCAAAATGGTTCTGTTTCTTTTTAAAAACAAAATAAACATGCATAAAGATGTAATATCATTATTTCATTTCTTTTACCATGACCTTATTCCAACACAATTCTTCTAAGACATACCCTTAAATAAATAACATCTTTGTTGTAAACAAGATCGTTTAATTATTAGGAAAAGTTTGCCAACTTAAAAAGATTAAGATTTCTCTTAATTGCATTAAACGATTTTAGTTCATGATAATAAGTTGAGTCATTTACAGCAGTTTTCAATTTAAGCCATGTAATATTGTTAAGTATCTTTATGTATAGTACTTTCATTCTAATGATAGAAAACACAGGCATCATTTTACTCTCAATAAGTTTCTTATTTTATTGTTTGCTCATAAGAAACACACATTCTATGTTTAGAAGAAAAAAGTTCAATAAATATGTTTATTTGTTTAAGTCTTTTTTGTCTTTCCTCTTAAATGCTCGCATCACATACTCTTCACAACAACAGAAGGGATTAATTTATGAAATGCTAAAATTTTTTTAAAGGCAGATTTGGCATTTTTGCTTTGAGTGTGTAAATTGTAAACAATTATGAAATTGAATGTTTTATATTGAGTACAGTTATCATTTTTTTCAGAATATAAAACTATCCAAAATACATGAATAAATAAATAAACATAAGTTCTGAGTTTATTTTATAGTTTTTGTTGAGACCCACTTAATTTTCAAAACACACCAACTCCAGATGGTCAGCCTCCTGCTGAAAGTCCTTGCGATGAAGCTCTCGATGGCTCTGTGTCCCTGCTTTATCTGGGGCTTGGCTCAGCTTCTTGGGAGACATGTTGGGCAAAAGCAATCTTACTGAGATCCTCTTCTCTCTTTCCGTTTTACCGCAGAAATTACCTTGTGTTTCTTTGACATTTTTAATGTCTGAGTACTTTAACACCCTGTAGATAAAATATTGTTATAACTACTGCAATCCTATAGCAACTCTATTGATCCTTGAGATCTCATAATTATTTGCTATGTTTAGTTCTGTCACACTAAGTATGAATTATGTTACAAGAGAGACAATGTTTGTGCGTGTGTGTGTGTGTGTGTGTGTGTGTGTGTGTGCATGCGCGTGCGCCCACACATGTGTGCAATGTGTGCATGTGTGAAATGTTTCTACGTATATCAAGGAACTATATCAAACTTTGTCTTCAACAAAGAATCTACTTCACCATAGGGATTTAAGTTAAAACAAAAATTTTGAAGGCCTCTGGAGAAAGCTGGATTTCTGGCATATATATATATGGAAAAAAATCAATGAGTAGTTCTTGGGGCCATTTTAGGATACAGTGTGAAAAAAGTACTTGACAAGATGGTGGATGAGAAACTTCCTTTTTGGTGCCAATGAAGGATAAGTGTGACGCTAAGAAAGAACAAATTCCACAGGAAAAGTGTTGCGACCAACCTCGACCAACAAGGAAGACACGACCAGAGGAGATCTTCTTCAAGCAGTTTATTCAGGAACCTTGATACAATCTTCTACTACGCCAGGGAACGCCCTTCATCAGCTTAAGTACCCAACGCCAACCAACCCCAACATGCCACGTGGGTCATGCTGACAGGCTCTCACTATGCGGAACCTAGAAGGCCAGGCAGGCATAGCCAAATAAGGACTTGTTTACTGCAAGGAGCGCTCACCATCGGGAGGGTGGAAGACGGAAACCAGCGCCATCTTTGAGGTGCAGCACGTCACAGCTCCCTATAGAAAAGTCCAACCTTAGATTTATTTTCCTTTATTGAAACAGCATCTCATTCCTAGATTACTTTCCTACGTACACTTTCCTTACTAAACTCAGATATAATTAACAAATTACTGATGGGTGGGGTTCTAATGTACATTAATTGTGAACTGATCTCATTATTCCTGTAGAGTCATGTATTGCTATTTCATGAACAATTAATTATGAATTCAGCTCCTAATTTATATGATATATCCAAATATATAGTTATATATAGTTCAATAAGAATATGTTTATTTGTTTAAGTGTCTTACCTCTTAAATACTTGCACCAAATATTCTTCACAACAACAGAAAGCATTAATTTATGAGCTGCTAAATATTTTTAAAGGCAGATTTGGCATTTTTGCTTTGAGTCTGCAAATTGTAAACAATTTTGAGATTGAATGTTTTATATTGAGTATAGTGATATATATTCAATGGCTTGGTATCTAAGAACTATTCCATGTGAAGCACTAAATGCTGGGCCTTCTGGGCCTGTTAAAGAGTAAGTGTCTCAAGGGTGTTGGATGTAAAGCCAAGGTGGATTTTCTTCCATGTGGTGATTGACCAGCAGTTATTGGTCTGGAGACTGAGTCCCAATTATTTTGAAGCAAAATGGTTTGAAAATGTGCCTTTTCTTTCAGCCTGTGAAGAGTCTTGGATCTATGTCACCTGGGACTGATTTCAAATCAGCAGGTTGAGCACTTACTCATCTAACCACATATTCTACGTCATCCAGGTATCTAAGTCCATGTTTTGATTTTTCTCAAGGAATTCAGAAAGTGATGATTCCCATCTTTCTCTAGCCCGAGTTTATCCATTCTATGTATTCTGCCCATTAAAATTAACAAGAAGCACTTTTTCACATATCTGAACATCTGACCCCAACCTTCTGGAATGTTCTGTGGATCATTGAGAACAGATGTTCTTAAATGTCATCATGAGAATACGAAAATGATTATAAAATGAAATTTTTGTTGCTGGAGGTTTGTGTTTACACAATAATGTTGAGCTCCCTTGGTTTGGAGGACAATTTTCCCCTCTAATAACATGAAGTTGGCTCGCGATTCAAAATATAGATTTTTTTTGGCTTATTAGGTAAGGTGAAACACTGCTTCATTTAAAAATTTTTTATCGTAGCTTATACGATTTCGAGTATGTCATAATCTTTGGTATTTGATTTTTATTTACAGGAATTAAAATTGTATTTTGATTTATACCTGCAGGTACTTAACCAAGAGAACACAGTGAATCACAACTGCTGGGGATGATGGCTTAAGCTCTTCCCTCACTGTGGCTGTACAATGATGAATGTAATTTGGCACAGCATGTCTGAAAGGATTTCAGGAAAACTGCTCTCACAGTGTATGTTCAGTTCAGCATTATTGCAAGCAATAGAATTTCAATGCATAGGCATCCTGCTTGTGTTAGTGAGCAAAGCAGTCCTTGGGTGTCTTTTCTCTTCGTGCAGGAATATGCTATAGGCTGGTGACTGGTTTTAATAACCCCATATGTAGTGTTCTTTCGTGACATTAACAGAGAGGTGTGGATGTTACAGATCATTTTGAAATGTCAGGCGATCCTAGAAATTAATCAGTCTTCCTATAAAATATTTTAGGTGTGATAGTGTGAAGTTCCACCTTCAACATTGTGGAAAACACGAGCAAGAGTTTTCTTTCTTAGAGATAATAAGGGGCCTAATTTCAAATTATCAAAAAAAAAATGAGAGACATTATTATTTCATTATTACAGTATTTTAAATATAAGTATGCATTATTTTAACTATTGTTTTAAATTATGTGTAATATTCACTTAGTTCTTCAGTTTAAAGAAGATGGTTCATTATAAAAATGTACAAAAGCATAGTTTTTAATTTCTAAAAATGGTTTCTAGTGATATCATTAAAGACGAAAGGACAGATAAAATGTTATGCTAAAATATCTATTTTAAATATCTCAAAAATAACTTCCAAATATTTGTCATGAACAGCCTGTTTTTGGAGATGGGACATAAAATATATGTCTGTAGTACAAAGGAAGTAATAAAAATCACAATGTGTGTCACTATGCAGAAAATAGGATTGCTGTTGTTAGACAGACATATTTCTTATGTGCAAACTAAGATGGATTTGAAGTCAGCAAAAATACATTTTAAAAGGCATTTCCCAATTCCTTTTGGATTCTGTATGAAAAAATGCAAACTCAATTATTTCTTCACATTTTAAAAATCTATGTTTCAGATAAGATAGCTGAGATGTAGGCCAAGAAACTTTCAGGAGTTTCCTTCCAAGATGACCTTTCCTTTGAAGCCATCCATGCTTTGGATTCCTTCCTGGGGTCATCTTCAGCTGTGAGGAGACACATGGTGAGTGTGCATCTGAAAACAGTTCTCAGTCCAACCTTTGCTGTTGGCTCCTTTGCTGAAGACCACTATGAAAGGGTTACAAACCTGATAAAGACTTCATTCTCTAATACTGGGCTCCTCTGGAATTCTGTGTGCATTGTCTTCCTTTCAGGGTTGGTGTGGGAAGCTGTAGACATGGGTCAGTGGTTAAAAGCACATGCTGCTCTTTTGGATGACTGGCGTTCCACTCCCAGGACTCTGACATGCCTCTTGGATTCCACCCATGCTCATGCATATACATAACCAAACAATTTTTAAGAATCTAAAAATTACTCGGCACATCCATATATTATAAAGAAATATTGTTCAGAAAGTCCACATGAAAAGGACAACATTCCCACGTTCTTTGATGACTGAAACAGATATATGAACTTTAGAATGGCTCAGTAGTTGATATGGTCAATATTGAAAACACCACAAGAAGTACTGAACTTCAGGTAGGTAGAAAATGAAGATTAGAATTTGTATGAATGATTTTAGCCTTCAATCTATACTTTAAACAGAGAAGAGGCATTATCACAAAATTCCATTATTAAAGGTAATTTCCCCAGAACTGTGATATCAGAGCAAAAAGTCAATAGCATAATTTGCTTTTGAAAAGAGGGCTGCTAATATTTTAGTGGAAGGTTCCCAGTTAATTCTTATACTAATACTCACAATTATATAATCAGACAGTCTGTGGTTTTTGCATTAATAAAAAAAAATACCAAAAAAAAAATCACCTCACACACATAAGATAGTTCTCTTGCTCTGTCTGGGAGGCTGAACATAAAGCCATAAATAAACAACCATTGCTGAGTTAAATGCAACAGGAGCAGTTGAGAACTTAAGATCTACAGCATCAGGACATGTCGGCTCAGAGTCCAGGTCTCTCCCTCCTAGATGGTACCCGCATGCTGCATCAGCAGAGAAAGATAGGACATTTCCTTCCCCATCAGGAGTTGAGGGGGAGTGGGGGAGGCAAACTTCCTCCATCATGATTCTGTAAGGTCCTGAGGCACAGCAATCATGACTTGATAACAGGATCTACATGTGAATAACAACTCAGTAACCATGAAATTCTGTCAGATAGGTTAAAGAAGGAAAAAGTTCAATTATAGCAACTCTATGTTCCCTAGTGAGACTCCGCTGCCAAAAATGTTGTCACTGGAATCATTACCCACAATTCTGATTTGGGTGAGACAGTAGAAAGATCGAAGAAGAGCCGTGACGTTGTATGTGGGAAGCAGCTAAGCACGTGCCTGCTTTCCATTACCATGGAAATCTTTAAGAACAGTGATGTTAATTTCAAATACTGTGTAGAGTCTTCACATCCAAACAATTAAACAGACTTTCTGATGTAGGGAACCATGTTAAAGCAACTGTGTATGATAGCTTAGAGAGCAGCTGCCTTACCAGGACCGGGTCTGAAGAATGGAAGAAAATGTTCTTCAAGTCAGGTTCACATCCTGAAGCTGGGGATGCCGGGTCCCAGGGGTCCTTGAACCACAGTCACCAGCGTGCATAAGAAGGAGGAGTGTGCTCAAGTCCGTTTGACTTTCTTGAGTCAGATATCTGGGCACATCTGTGAGTCAAAAGTCACTCAGGGAAAAGACCTGTGCCCGAGTCTCCTCTCATTCTTTCTAATGCTATCAGCACACCAGCGTGAAATCATTAGAGTGTTTAACCGGGCATTAGTAATTCCAAGAAAGCAGAAAAATCAAATTCAGTGGAGATGAAAATGTGCAAGAAAGTGGAAGACATTTTTCATGATGCAGCTGAATATTTTCTCAAGAGGGAAATTGATTCGTTTTTCCTGCTCGTTTCCCAGCACTGCCTTCTTACAGCCTGGGTGGATGTGGCCCCACACTCTATCAGCGGTGGGGCATGTTTCTGAGTGAATTTATTTTGATACCAACTATAGTGTTGCTTCATTTTACATGCTTCATTTTACATGTTTACCTTGCAAGGGCAACAGTGGGTCAGCTTCTGCACTAATGTATCTTAAGTCTCCATATCAGAAATGGGTGGGTCAGCCTCTCCCAGAGAACTGAAGAGCTGTCTGTGTCAATTTATTCCAGTTTACTTGTCTAAGTAATTAATGTGTGGCTCAATGACAAATGTGTATGTAGTCTGTATTGTCTGCAGAACTTCATACATTTGTGAAATGCTTTTTTGAAAGATACTTTAGAAATTGTGGGAAAGTTTTTTATTTTTATTGCAAATGTAACAGAACTATTAAGTTGCACTAGATTTTATTATTTCCTTTAATTTTATCTTGTTAGAGTAATTTATAAGCGATATTTCACTTTTTCTGATTTTTGTGTATTTTGGTAAGATGTATAACATAATATTTCGTCAATTCATTGTTACATTAGATTTTTCAAAATATTTCTCATATAGACACATTTAAATAAAAATGTCTGTTTTGCTAAATATTGAAATATGATGAAATGTCAAGATGTTTTGATGGAGAGCTGGAAAAGTGCTGTGCTGTGGAATTAGTGGATTTGGGGTAATTAAATTGCTAAGCTGATCATAAATGACTCGCCTATTAATATAGCTGAGGTAACTTGAATGAAAATATCAAAAAACATATTGTTAAGACATTTTATGGATAGGTCTTGGAATTTGAAGCAATCCTAGCTTTTACCTTAGCTTCATGCGTGTGACGAAATGCAGATCTCAAAGACTTGTCTTTTTCGAGACCCGCCATTTTGAAGCTGACTATGTGGCCCAGAGTGGGCACTGCTTGTTTAGCATGTGTGACTCCTGATATTTTGTGACTGTGGTGCACACACAGATGTGGTGGCACCTATTTGCAATCCGAGTACTGTGGAGGAACAAAGATGAGAAGATGAGAATTATGTAAAGCTCATTTTTTTTCAGCATTTTTCTGAGTCTGCAGTGTCTCTCTCAGTAGAACACACTGGTGCTCACTGAGCCTTGCCGTTGTGGGGCTGTGACATTGCTACCCTTAGAGCAACCTGTGTTGCATTTGAGGTTGCAGAACTTGTTCTGCACACACATTGCAAATACATAGTTCTAGTGCCATCCCGGCAATACTGTGAGCTTAAGGAGCCCATGGACACTTTCCAAAGCTGTGCAGAAATGTATCTCACAGCTGACGCAGTGCTGGGCTGTGCCCCTTCTCAGACAATTTCTTCCCTCTTTTACTGACTGATATCACAATGGTGAACCATACAGGCAGCCTAGTGCCCAGAAGAAACGTATACACATGAAGAGCAGAGACTTTCTCTCACAGCATGAGTATTTTTTCCCACATAATGGAGCTAACTGTAAAGGCATAACTTGCCATTTTCACATGAAAGTGAAAGTGCCTATGGCTTCAGAACCCTACGATGATGCGCTGTGCTGGGTCTTACAGTTCCTGACATCGTTTACCTACCTATCTCAGTACCACAACTGGGCTGGAAGAAAATACTCAAACTGTTCTTTGGACGTTCATATTTGTCAGAAAAATTTCAAAGCGACATCTTAGTAGAATTACCTGAAAAGCAAGGAGAGATTGAATATAGAAAACACGGAGGCATCCTACTTTCTACAGTTCCAATAAATGTTTTTCCATGTTTTTTTTTAATCAAGTTTGGTTCCATTAAATAATCCTGTGCACTCCTAATGTCGAAATATGGCTTCAGTTGCTAGTCTAAACCCAAACATCATCTTTTCCACTCAAGTAATATTAGCAAAGAGAAGAGATGGTGATTGTAATTTTTGAAGTATAAATGTGGAGTTAGCCTCAGGCAGAATTTTAATTTCAGAAAGATTTTTCTTGTTGGGGCCATCTACTCTCTATTCCAACTTATGTATTACATTGCTTTGTGCCAAAACTTAAGACTTTGAAACACTTCCCTATGCAAAAGGTGAAGTGTCTTCATTCGGTTATGTGTTACACTGAATGAAAAAGAAACATGATGTCAAAAATAGAGTCATAGCTTAGATGGTTAAAGCGCAGGGACTTTAATACATTTGGAAACTGAGATAAGGCAAGAGTGGGTATTCAGAAGGTGGGGGCTTTACTCTTGTTTGTAGTTTGTTTTATTCGATTATTTTATGTGTATGGGTTTGGACAGCGCATAAGTCTGTATCATGAGTTTACATTGGCTCCAGAGGCCAGAAAGCATGTCATATCTCTGGAAATGGAGTTATAGACTATTGTGAGCTGTCCTGTGGGTGCCGAGATCTGCACCCACCTCTTCTGGAAAAGCAGCCAATACTCTTAACCCCTGAGCAATTGTGCTAGCCCCTTATAATCCAATTTTAACTAAAGCATTAAAGAAAAAAACACTAAAATGCTGTGTATTGATGGGAAAGCAGGAAATGAGGGATGCATTTGTGATAGTTTTTACCTGCTGAGATAATTTGTTAAATATTGATGAATCTGACATCTTAAGATCAATTTAAACATTAATAATTCAGTTTTTAACACTGACTGTCCTCAGCATAACAAACTCATTCTTTTTCCTGGCAGAATGAAGCCTGAAAAACACTCTTGGTTGTGGCCTGTGTACGTAATCGCTGAGAGCAACGTGGATTGCGAGCAGCCCCGGGCCCTCAGAAACTTGATCCTCTGGTAACGGATTAACTGAAATAAATACCAGTACAGATGTGGAGACTCTGGATGATCAGGAGTGAGAGGTTACAGCAAGAAGGATTACTGGGGACTTCAGACACTTGCCAACACATCTCGGGGAAAGGAAAGCTGGAAGAGATCATGTGAAGGTCTAGACTTTTCTATGATGAGACTAGAAGAACAAACTTCTGGGTGGGCAACTGAGCTCTGTGGAAACTAATGCACAATTTTACATGCCTATTTTTTTTAAATTTCCATCATTGCCTATGAGTCCAATGAGGGCTAAATCCAGACCCAGTTGTCTTCCACATCACAGCCATGCGAGCCATTGGCTTTGCATTTGTCTAGCTTTTAAATCTGTTTTTACTTCTCCTGCTTCTTTTATTTTTTTTCTTCCAGTTTTATTAAATTGGAAAATTCTTGTTTACATTTCAAATGTTATTCCCTTCCCCAGTTTCCTGCCCATCAGCCCCCTAAACCCTCTCCTTCCCCTTCTATATGGGTGTTCCCCTCCCCATCCACCTGCATCACACACACCCAATAATCCCCTACACTGGGGGTCCAATCTTGGCAGGACCAAGGGCTTTCTTGTCTACTAGTGCCTCAACAAGGCTATTCACTGCTACATATGAAGCTGGAGCCCAGGGTCTGTCCATGTTTAGTCCTTGGGTAGTGGTTTAGTCCCTGGAAGCTCTGGTTGGTTAGCATTGTTGTTTTTATGGGGTCACAAGCCCCTTCAGCTCCTTCAGACCTTTCTCTAATTCCTCCAATGGGGGGTACCGTTCTCAGTTCACTGGTTTGCTGTTGACATTCGTCACTGTATTTGACATGCTCTGGATGTGTCTCTCAGGAGAGATCTACATCCGGTTCCTGTAAACACACACTACTTAGCTTCATTCATCTTATCTAGTTTGGTGGCTGTATATGTATGGGCCACATGTGGGGCAGGCTCTTAATGGCTCTTCCTTCAGTCTCTGTTCCAAACTTTGCCTCCCTATCCCCTTCTATGGGTATTTTTGTTCCCCTTTTAAAGAAGGAGTGGAGCATCCGCATTTTGGTCATCCTTCCTGAATTTCATGTGGTCTGTGGGTAATTTGAGCATTTGGGCTAATATCCACTTACCAATGAGTATATACCATGTGTGTTTTCCTGTGATTGGGTTACTTCACTGAGGATGATATTTTCTAGTTTCATCCATTTGCCTATGAATTTCATGAAGTCATTGTTTTTGATAGCTGAGTAATATTCCATTGTGTAGATGTACCACATTTTCTCTATCCATTCCTCTGCTGAAGGGCATGTGGGTTCTTTCCAGCTTCTGGATATTATAAATAAGGCTGCTATGAACATAGTGGAGCATTTGTCATGTTGTATGTTGGAGCATCTTTTGGTATAACCAAAAGAGGTATAACTGGGTCCTCAGGTAGTTCAATGTCCAATTTTCTGAGGAACCTCCAGACTGATTTCCAGGTAGGTTGTATCAGTCTGCAATCCCACCAACAATGGAGGAGTGCTCCTCTTTCTCCACATCCTCACCAGCCTTTGTATAGTGATAAACTTAGGAACAATATCAATTATATTCACTCTGTTCTCTGGTTTTGATTTTTGTTTGTTTTTGCTTTGTTTTGAGCAAGATACATGCCCTTAAAGATAGGAGAAAGTAGGGGTTATTGAGACAGAAGTGAAGAAATTTAATGGCTGTAAGTGAGAGAAAGTCCACTGCACATCCCCAAGAGAGGTACCAAAGTTAATTTAGATTCTAAAACCTGCATTTTCTGGAGAACTCTCCAGGAAGATTCCATTAGCCTGGGTTACAACTTCCAGTATACCTAGGATGAGAGATCTATTGTCATATTGAATATTGTTAACTTCATAATGCCTTATTTCTAAATTTTATGTCTTAACTCCAACACATTTGTATTAAGTATAACTAACAAACATTATACATCAAAATGTAAGTGGTAAATTCAACCAATTTCTGCCATTAAATTATGGCATTGTATATAACCTATATTATTTTCCATGAAGAAGATATGAAGTGTTACAAAGATATATTCTATGTTTTAGAATAAACAGAGAATGCACTAAGTAGCACTTCACGAAAGCCCTTCATTAAATAAGAGTAGTCAGAATCTACAAAATGTTCACAAAAACTAGACTAACTGGCAGATATTCTCTTTTAAGGTCCAATGCCTTATTACAACAATATCACCACCAGATCACCCACACCTTCAGGGACTAAACCACCAACCTCAAAGTTCATATGGAGGGACCCATTGCTCTACCTGGATATGTAGGAGAGGATTGCCTTGTTGGGCATCAATGGAAGGGGATCTCTTTGATCCTTTAGAGGCTCTATGATCCAGCATAGAGAAATGCTTGAGTGCTGAGTCCGGAGTGAGTGGGCAAGTGGGGGAGTACCATCAAAGAGGCACAGGGACAGGAAGGGAATGGGGGTTTGTGGAGGGGAAATTGGGAAGGGGGAAACATTTAAAATAAAATGAATTGCTTTTCCCTGATGACTAAGGCTGTTGAACATTTCTCTTTTTTTTTAATTTTATTGGATATTTTATGTATTTACATTTCAAATATTATCCCCTGTCCCTCCTCTCTAATACCATCTTCCCCCCCCCCTCTGCTTCTATGAGGATGCTCCCACTCCCACCCACCCACTCCAACCTCAGTGCCCTGGCATTCCCTTACATTGGGGAGACAAGCCTTCACAGGACCAAGGGCTTTTTCTACTATTGGTGCTCCATGTGTACACATTGGTTGGTGGTTTAGTCCCTGGGGGCTCTGTGGGGTCAGGTTGGTTGATACTGTTGTTCTTTCTATGGTGTTGCAAACCCCTTCAGCTCCTTCAGTTTTTACTCTAACTCCTCCACTGGGGTCCCCTTGTTGAGTCCAGTGGTTAGCTGCAAGCATCCTCATCTGTATCAGACTAACGTTGGTCTTCAATAACAACAGAAGCAGCAGAAAGCTCCCATACACATGGAAACTGAAAAATGCTCTACTCAATGACAACTTGGTCAAAGAAGAAAGAAAGAAAGAAATTAAAGACTTTTTAGAATTTAATGAAAATGAAGTCACAACATACTCAAACTTATGGGATACAATGAAAGCAGTGCTAAGAAGAAAACTCATAACTCTGAGTGCCATACACAAACAGCTTGACTACTTCACAGCCATTTGATATTCTTCAGTTGAGAATTCTTTGTTTTGCGCTATACCCCAATTTTAATAGGATTATTTGAATCTAACTTTTTGAGTTCTTTGTATATAGTGGATATTAGCCCTCTATCAGATATAGGATTGGTAAAGATCTTTTCCCAATCTGTTGGTTGCTGTTTTGTCCTAATGGCATCCTTTGCCTTACAAAAGCTTTGCATGCTGACAGGAGTCTTATATAGCTGTCTCTCTCAGGAGAGAGGCTCTGCCAGAGCCTGACCAATACAGAGGCAGATGCTCACAGCCAACCATTGGACTGAGAACAGGGTCACCAATTGAGGAGTTAGAGAAAGGATTGAAGGAGCTGAAGAGGTTTGCAGCCCCATAGGAGGAACAACAATATCAATGAACCAGACCCCCCCCCCGAGAGCTCCAAAGGACCACTAACCAAAGAATACACATGGAGGGACACATGACTCCAGATGCATATTTAGCAGAGGGCATCCATGGGAGGAGAGGCCTTTCATCCTGTGAAGGCTCTATATCCCAGTGTAGGGAAATGGAGGGAAGGGAGGTGGGAGGGAGTGTGGAAGTGGGTATGGGAGGCAGGGGGAGGCAGGATGCGATAGGAGGTTTCTAGAGCGGAAACCAGGAAATGTGGTAACATTGGAAATACAAATAAAGAAAATACCAAATAAAAGAAACGGAAAAATGTAAATAAATAAAATAAACTACAAAAAATAAAATTATAATGTATTAAAAAAGAAAAGGCCTTCACCTAAATGATCACTTTCTTAATAAATCTCAAGGGAACTTCAAAGGCATTAAGAGATCCAATTGATAATTGGAGTACTGTCTGAAATCTTGAGCCTTGGAATTGATCTCAATAATGAAGATTGCTATAAAAGAAAGTTATCCTGGCCAATCAGGTAGGTGTTTCTGCTGACTCCAGTCCAGTGTTTATATGCTCAGGTGACAGTAGAGGCCAATGCTTACTAAGCATCCACAGGGAAGCCTATTGCAAACAGATTAGATGTCTGTCAACAGAAGAATGGCTAAAGAAAATACTTAACATTTACACAATAGAGTATTGCTCTGCAGTTTTAAAAATAATGTCATGAAATTTACAAGCAAATAGATGGAACTAGAAAAAAGCCATTGTGTGTGAGTTAATGAAGACAAAGAAAGATGAGCATGGTATGCATTTATATCTACCTGGATATTTGTGATTAAATAAATGATAACTAGGCTTCCATCCACAGACCCAGAGAAGCTAGGTATAAGGTATGGCCTTGCAGGGGACACATGGATCTCTCTGGCAGGGGAAAATAGAATAGATTCTATGGGTGGACTGAAAGTACTAGAGATAGGAACAGGGTAATCAGATGGTCAGTGGGAGGGGAGATAGAGTTGAGGGGTGGCATTCTCAGATAGCTAGAATTGGGGGACATTTCAAGGGTAGTAAAAAAAAAAGTCTTATTGCAATAGAAACTTTCTAAAATACAGGAAAGTGATCCTAATTAAGTGTCCAAATAACAGGGTAGATGGAATCTCAATTAGCCATCTTTTGTCACTAAATAAGTCTTCCAAGACTGAGACTGGATCACATCCAATTGAATTGTTGGTCAAAGGGATCCCATGAAAATCCTGAAGCAACCCAGGCTGTTGCCAACACAGTATGTTACTCTCCTTAATCTGACAGAAAAACTCCACGGCTAAAGACAATACCCATACAATTCATTGAACATGGAGAAGTCAAGCTACTTTCTACATAGAACTTTCACCCCTATGTTCTAGAGTCTGGTATAGAAAGGTACTCTGTAGCCTACGAAAAGAGAAAGTAAATTCCGACATAGTCACATAAACCTTTGATCTACAATGCTGTCAAGTCTACAAAATATGCTAGGACAGCGATGGCACAAGGCTCCTGAGAGTAACTAACCAATATCTGATTTTACTCAATGCCCATTGTAAAAGATGGAACCTATGCTTGACACTGTTTGGTTGACCGAGAACAAGAGACTAGTATTCCAGAGACCTGGGGTAAAACCAAATACTACTGGTCTTAGTGGGAAAAGTAGTGATACAATAATCCCTAGTAATAATCTGCTTTACTCATAAGTCAGTACCTTATTTAGTCAGAGAGGCTTTCTCCTGCAGCACATGGTGATAAATACAGAAACCCCCAGTGAGAGATTACATAGAGAAAGAGAGAGAGACCTTGGAACGCACATTGATAAATAGGATGTCTCCATCAAATCTATCCTGTCAGATCTCAGATCTGCCATTAGAGGAGACAGAAATATGTAAGAACCAGAGAGGATGGAGGACACCAGGAGAACAAGGCACTCTGAATCAGCTGAGCCCAGCTCATATGACCTCACAGAGCTGAGGCCAATAAGCATAGGACCTGCGTGGGTCTTCACAAGGTACTCTGTATATATATTATAGTTTTCAGGTTAGTATTTTTATGGGACTCCTGAGTGTGTGAGTGAGTGTATCTCTGATTCTTGTGCCTTCTCTTGGGTTCTTTTTCACTTGGTTTGCCTTGTCCAACTTCAATGTAATGGGTTTCTAATTATGTTATTATATTTTACTTTATCATGTTGTATTATTATTTCTAAGAAGCCTGTTCTCTTCTAATGAGAAATTAAAAGAGAGTGGATGTAGATGTTAAAAGAAGTGGGGAGGAACTGAAAGGAACAGATGCAGGGGAAACCATAATCACAATATATTGTATGAGAAAAGAATCTAAGTTCAATAAAGGGGGAAATAAATGAACATGTAGACAAAAGCATATAAAAATAAAACGTGGATTGTGATATAGTCAGCCTGAGATCGGATCAAAAATTTTACATTTCTAAAATTTCCACATGACAACCATGTTATAGGTCTATAGAATACTCTTTATATGACAGGACCTCCAGTTATTGAGGAATTGCAGTTAGGATCATAGGTTTATCCAGATAAAGTGGAAAAAATGGAACATAAAACTAGAAAAGATCAAATTAATAGTGGTATTCAGAGTCTAACTCTAAGAAAAAAGATAATGGTATGGATGCGTACATAACCTGGCTCAAGTTCTGTTCATAAGCAAAGAATGCCAAGGTAACTTAAGCTAGATTATTTTCCAAGATTTGAGATAAAAAAAACCTTTCTATACCACCTTAAGCAAGAGTAACACACTCTCTTTTCTTTTCTGTCTAACTTTTTGTTGTTGTTGTTGTTGTCCTGATTGGGCATGACTGCAAAATAAACAAACTGAACTAAGGTAGGACATATTAATGACCACAAAGAATCATGTTGAGATAGATATGCCTCATTTGAACCTTTAAAACATCTAGAAAATTGAAAAATGCACTCTATTAGAAAGACAAGCTAGTGCACACATTAGCAAGAGGGGTAGTGCTTGTGAGCCTCTACACTTGGATAAGTGGCCTAGACAGTTGAAGGATCTGGCAGAGGGAGGGTCCATTTTTGTTAAAGGGTGGTGGCTGATAGCTTAGCCACACTCCTCTGAGTGGCGCCACTGATTGTATGTACAGCACATATTGGAAAAGATGGGCTATTAACCCAGAAAATGTCTCGAAAGCAATGGTAGGCAATGGACTTTGGAGGAGTTAAAGAAGTTGGGGTGAATATAATCAAAATATATTCAATATGTGAAATTCTCAAAAAATAAATGAATATGTTGCATTAAAAATAAAACCCACAAACAAAAGATAAAGAAAATTGTTTAAAGCCCTAAGTGCTTACACTAAAATATTAGAGTGATCACAAATAGATGACCTAATGATAAAACTCAAGATTTGAAAATAAGAACAAACCCAACCCAAATCCAGTAGATAACAAGACATAAAAAATTAAAGTAATTTTTATTATTTATTTATTTTTATTAACAATAAAATAAAAAACAAGTCACAACAAAAATAAATGTAATTGAAACAAATGCAAGGAATCAGTGAATCTAACAGTGGGTTCTCTGAGAAGATAAATGAGACTGAAAGACCCTTGGCTCAACTATTCAAAAGTAAGAGGGGAACCAAATTAACA
The DNA here is from genome assembly GCF_011064425.1 of Rattus rattus. NCBI lineage: Eukaryota > Metazoa > Chordata > Mammalia > Rodentia > Muridae > Rattus > Rattus rattus. The sequence goes on from NC_046156.1 coordinate 114,316,429, forward strand.
GACTGAAATGGAAACCTTAAAACAGACACCAAAGAAATTCCAAAATTACTTTCCCTTGCCTTCTTGTTCCAGCTAGTATGTCTATATTAAAAACGTCTGGGGCTAGTGAACAACTCGGTCTTGTTTCTGATTTTAATGAGATCACTTCAAGTCTTTATCCATTTTTCTCTAAGTTGGCTATGGGTTTGTCATATATAGCCTTTTCTCTGTTGAGGTATATTCCCTGAGGTATGGTTCTACAATGAAAACTTCAACCCCCAAAGAAAGCTTTAACGGCCTGTACTCCATTAAGTTGGAAAGTCTGAAAGAAATAGATTCATTTACTTGCTCATCTGAACTACCAAAGTTAATCCAGGAAGAGATCAACAGCCTAATCAGATCCATAACAAAGGAGAAGATTGAAAGAGTAATAAAAACCTTCTGAGTGTACAAAGTCCAGGCCCAAATGGGTTCCCAGCAGAATTTTACCAGACTTTTAATGAAGAACTATTACCAATACTCCTTAACTTATTTTGCAAATAGAAACAAATGAATCACTCCTGCATGCATTATGTAAAGCCAGAAAGGGAACAACAAAAACTACAGGCCGGTATCCCTGATAAGCAGAGATGTAAAAATCTTCAATAAAATACCAGCAAACATACTCAAGCACATATCAAGATCATTTACCATGATCACATTGATTTTATCCTGATTGCAGGACTGGTTCAACATACATAACTCAATAAATATATATAATACAAATATATAGTATATAAATAATCATATAAATAGAGTTAAGGAAAAAAAATCACAGGATGTTAAAAGAGAAAAAATATTGACAAATTCTAACATACTTCCATGATCAAATTCCTAGAGACCAGGACTGGAAGGAAGGAACAGACCTCGACATAATAAAGGCTATGCATGACAAACCCACCACTAACATGGAGAAAAGCTCAAAGCAACGTCATTAAAATCAGTAACAAGACACTGTTGTACAAAAGCATCAGTCCATTTCAATATGGTTAATACCAGATAAAGCAATAAGGCGAGAGGAGATTAAATAGATACAAACAGGATAAAAATTAGTATATCCCTATTTGTAGGTTATATGATATTATACATGAAAAAAACAAAAAAACAAAACATTCCACTAGAAAACTTCTAGAAGCAATAAAAATTTCAACAAAGTGGTATGGTACAAATGAATTTACAAATGTCCATAGATGTTTTTAAATATACATTAATAACACATTCAGAAAGAGATCATGAACACATTTCCATTTTTAGTAGCATCAAAGACAATCGAATAACTTATAGTAAGCCTAACAAAGTTGTGGAAGAACTCTGTTATGAAATCTTTAATCTCTGAAGAAAAGTACTAAAAAAGACACTGGAAAATGGAAAGACATCTGTTTCTGTAAATTGATAGAATCAATATTGTTAAACAACCATGTTAGCATGTTATATAACCCGTGTGTGTGTGTGTGTGTGTGTGTGTATGTGTGTTGGGTTGACAATGTTTCATACAAGAACCATAGATTAACAACAACCCCAGTATAAGTCATGAGAAACCTCCTAGCAAGTGGTCAGGGTAGTCAATGAGTAGGTACTCAATGAGTCCCAGAACAATGCACAGCTATTGTTGCCCTACAACACCTCTCAAAGATTAAAGCTAAGCTTCTAATGCTGAAGACGTTACTGGTACACAAGGCTTCAATTATTTGCCTTGAATCTAACTTGAAAGTCTTACTCATGTGGTATGAATTCCACGGTATTGGAAAATACTGTAAAATCTCCCAAAAGAGAGACAATTAATAGTCCTACTCAGTTGTGACAAATCTGAACCACAATGACCAATATGGCAAGCTATCCCTTAAAGATGCAATAGTGGCACTCACATATTGGTAGTAACCACCAGATACCTATGTGCCTTTAAGGACTACTCAACAGGAAGTAAATTGTACGTGGTACTAGGAACTTAGTCAACTTTCCAGGGCTAATAAGGTCATGTATCTTAGAAGAAAGTTTTTAGTAGACCAGCATAATTCTTTTACTACATTTTAAGTCCTATTCTTATACTCACAGACAAATGTAACTATCACCCTTAATCAAAGAAGGATCTTTTTTAAAGCAAATGGAGACAATTATAGGCAATCACAGCAGGACATAATGCAGAAATCGATGGATTATCTGGAGTCCAGCTCCACTGGATACCTCTGCAGCACAGCTCCTGGATTTGTAGCTCAGGGAACCTTGTGGAAAAGGAAGTGGAAAGCTTGTAAGAACAGAGAACCAGAAAGCCTGCTGTGAAAACGAATCTCCTATAAATGGTTGCAAAACAAGAGTAGAACCATAGTAATGTTAAAAGTCATGCTAACGTAAATGGGGGAAAAATCTCAGTGGGGTCACACCCTTATACACTGACTCACAAATTGATGACTCCTGAGAGAGGGAGCATTAACTTCTCCCAGGAATGAGTCCCAAGTTATCTAACACAGGAACAGTCACCCCCAGAAACCATATGAACACACAAGAAAAACTGAGTCAACAGGTTGTATTTATATAGAGATGGATCGATAAATACATATTTACATAGATACATACATAAAGTGTGTGTGTGTGTGTGTGTGTGTGTGTGATAAATTTAAATTTTTTTCAATTTGAAAGCAGGAGGGGTTGGAGGAGGGAAAGGAAAGATAGAAGTGATGTTATTATATTTTAATTAAAGTGGATTTTAAAATAAAATAAAGAAGCCATCAAAGACATAAGCATAACTCTGGAAGCCTAAACTATTTTCTCAAAAATGCAATGCAAAATACATGTTTCAGTTGAATTCCCAGGACTGTAGAGTTCAGAAAAATACACAAGTGGCCACAATTGTAACCTGTGCATGAGAAAATACTTTGCAAATTTAAGATAGGGCTGCATGGGTTCCTTGTGTCTCTAAATATTCCAAAAGCAAGTATTGTAATGTGCCCAGTCTTGCATTAAGCACAGAAATGCATGTCGTTTCTACACTGAGAAGGCTCAGTGTCTTGTTGGAATACAGTATTTTCAGATTTCAAAAACCGGCTGCCTACATGTAAATCAAGTTGGGTAATGTAGAAAGTATTTTCTTTGTAAAATAAAAGTTTAAAATAAATTACCTTATTAAATTTTTTTCTGGTTCAACCCCAGGGGACTCAAGATCATAAAAAGCAGAGAAATCATATCTTGCCTAATGCCTCTTTTTTTCTCTTCCTAAAGTTGTTAGGGTTTTGTTTTTTTATTGCTTGTGCACATTTAAGGTTTTATTCCTACACGTGTGTATTGTATATACACAAATCCCTTGCTCACACATCATTTCAGCCTCCTAATGCATTGTGGGAATGAGCCACCTGGCATGCAGTTGAAAATAATTTCCTCTAACGAGAACCATAGGGTACTTAATGGCTCACAGAGTGGGCATGGGCTCCAGCTGTCTGTAGTGCTTCACGTTGACTGGGATGCAGGCAGATAAAATATGTTTAGATTTCCCCCAAAGCAAATTATTTGAATTCATAGCCATCTGTCTGAAAGGTAAGAACACTTCTAGCTTAGACACACACACACTTAATCCATGTTTATTTTTGAATTTATGACTGAGAGGGTATAGTCTAATCAACCCGAAACCCAAAATGCTGGATTTGGATTCAGAGAGAGAAAGAATGGGGTGCGGGTGGACGAGAATTAAACTAGAGACGGCCTAATTCAGAGTTTCCTCTACCTGGATCCACCATGTCTGTGGCCACCAACAGCGCTTCCTCGGCTGACGCAGTCTGGCTCAGACATGTCTGGTGTGCATTTTAGTTGACCTGAGAGTTCTGGTAAAGAGATTTATCTACCAAACGTCAAGGAGGTTGCCAGATTCAACAGACATCGGTTTAACTACATGGCGTCGCATGTTGCCAGTGGTAGATTATTTGATTTCTTTTCCTTCTAGGCTTTGCTTTTGAGGCCAGTCCAAGAATATTGATTTCTCGAATTGAAAATTTGCTCTCTCCGTGGAGAATCTTATTGCTTCCCTCCTACAGTGATTATATAAGTTTAATGGAGCTTTTTATAGTGAAGAGTTGCCAGAGGGCTGTAGGTTTGAATAACATTAATTTTCCTAATGAACCTATTGCCTCTTATTTTCAATGAATTATTGGATGTTTTGCTTTACAATAAACTTTACACCTTTGGATAGAGGTAAGAGCGAAGTGACAGAGTGCATTTTACTTCATGCCTGCAAGTGCATTTCTGACTTTCCATAGTTTTAAAATTTATTTTCTGTATAGTATTATAATATGAGAAAGTAACAGTATGTGGATTTTACTTCTGATGAAAGGCTTGTGCCTCATTTCCTTTACATTTTGTAATGAATATATTACTTTTGGTTTGCATAAACAGTATGAAGCCATTTCCCATATTCCATACCCAGTTTCTGTGACATTTGAGCAATGGTCTTTATGCAATCCATGAATCACTACTGCGCAAACTATTACTAATTAAATTCTAATCCTTCTGCAGACTTCTTGATGTGTCCTTGGCCGGTTTCAAATTCTGGGTTCTACACTACGTGCTTCATCCTCATGGGCATATACAGATGCCCTCTAGGACCTTTGGTAGTTTTGCTGGGCTTGCTATGCTTGAGGAAAACAGAGTTGTATAAAAGTTTTACAGTTGCAACTATTTGAAGGTTTTCCTCGTGGTTTGCTTAAAGATGTAGATTTGGGAGAGAAAGGCCACAGAGCAGAAATGGTGTTTCATCATATCTTATCAAGGGTACCTGGCAACTACATCACCCATCACTCTTGCCTTGAACCTCTCCCCACCACCTAGGCACTCTGTGAAGATTCCTCCTAGTGTAGTCTTCCTGTCCTCCTCTTTGCAGCACTGAGAAGAATTTACCACACACTGACCACATTTGATGGGTGGATGCTTAATTTTGTGTGATATCTTGGCTGGGCCACGGTTCTTGAATACATAGTTAATAAATATTCTGGCTATTTCTCTGATGATAATTACTTGGATGACCAAAGTAAGCAGATTGCTTCCACTGTGTATGGGGGCCGTGTGGTGGTGGTGGTGGTGGTGGTGGTGGTCTTACCTTGTCAACTGATGGTCTTAGGAAAATACTGACCTCCCAGAGCCAGGATTTATGTTACCAGATGACCTTGCAACTTGTCAACAGATTCCAGTCTGTGTCCAGCCTTCCCTGCAGTCTTTGCATTGTCAATCCTCCGGAATTGCAGGAGATTATTTAAATTCTGTCCCCTTTCCCCTCATCATATTTACCTCAATTCTCTCGAAAGCGAGCACAGAGATTGCAACTCCACAAGTGATTTGATATTCTTCCCAGCAGAGGCATCTCGTCTCCATTTACTTATTTTGCCGGCAGTGTCTTTGGACTCATGGGCTTTTATTTTATGCTTGAGCCTTCATCTCTCAGCAATTTATTTTATTGCTTGGGTTCTTCCAGCTTTGGCCATGGGCACCCCAGTCTCCATTCAATTGTCTCCTCTGTTCCTGTAACAAGTGCTGTTGGCTCTTTCAGTCTCGTGTGAGTATTTCCTTATTTCTGGTCCCAGATTCCGGAATAACTTCTAAGTATTCATAGTCGGCAAGACTGGTATTAAGGAAAAGGATATTCATGCTTCTTAGCTTATCCAAAATATTCATAAAAGGCAGCATTATTGTCAGTAAGAACAAATTTCAGTAAAACATTAAACTGGCTATTCTAAAGTGATATAAATTATTAACTTCTGGTTAAATCACACATGAAAACACAAAGTAAATTTGAGTATAAAGAATTAAGTTTAAAATTTTTCTTTTATACCAAGTTACATTATATGAAATTAGATATGTATGGATGATATATCTGGAGATGTATATGCAGAACTAGATGGCAGGGTCAACAGATAGCCCAGAGCAGGTTTGGAAGGACTGGGAGGAGTTGAAACTGTAACCGAGCCATGAGGCTTTGATGTATCATAGACTGTAGTTGGCAACAATGGAATTTCTCAAATTACCACTATGCACTGGCGCAACCTGAGGGCAAATACTGTCTACAGTGAGTGATTGGGATGTGCAAGAGGAAAGAGAATGAGTACAAGTACATTTATGTCAAACAGTGTCATGCAGATGCTAAGATGAAAGGAAAGAACCATGGCAAAGTGAGACAAACGAGGCAGTGAGGGGAGATGAAATGCGTGTGCTCGTAGAACTCACTAAGCCGTGAGAAGCTGAATTTCTGAACATCTATTACTACCTCCCAAGGGCTAGGGCATAGGCGGACTTCATGATGCAGAGTCTGTACAGAATTGAGAATGGGATCCAAGGTATCATGCATGTTCAGCAAGCAGTCTATTGACTTCTCTGCATCCCATGAGTGTGATTTGTACGTGAGTAGAAGGTTAATGAGGTTCTATAGACATAATGTCCATATGACATTAAAGTAGCCTCTTAAATGGAGCCACCCCACTGGAAAACCACGTGCCGGACTGATGAAAAGGGCATGGATGCTCTCAAAGTTTTGCAACTGTTGGGTTGGCTGAATGAAAAGTGGGTTCAGATCCATTCCCCTTGCTCTCAAATACTCCACTGTCTATTTATATGATTCACCTGTTAGAATTTGAACATTCCAGTACTTTCACATTATTACTAGAATGATACTAGGTGCCTTTTTTCTGTATTTAAAAATTTAAGTAAATGAGCTTTGAAATACTACATAATAAAAACCAGCCTGTGATGTTTCTGAACCTCAACAGGTCATTTTTAAATACACCATTATATCAGAGTGTTTGGTCTAACTCTGAATGAAGTAATATTGAGTGGAAACACGTTATTAAAAACCTTAAATTAACTATTTTTGCTAAAGACACAGAAAGATCGTTTAAGCGTCATTTTCCCCAAGTACTGCTCTTTTCTTCTTGGCTTTAACCTGTATCCTGGATCCAGGATTGCGCTGAAGTCTTATAGCATTCAACAAGAAGCTGCAGGGAAAAAATAACACATGTACATGATTTTGAAAATAAATTAGTGTCTTACAGGCAACGCAGTCACACTTTAAACCCCAAAAGAGCTAATTAGGCATTCCCTACTAAGAGTTTTGCACGTTATTGAGTAAAATAAGTCAAAGTAAGTGCAAATAAAAGGAAATTAAAATTACCTTTTCATGTGGTAGACAATTGTTCCCAGACCCAGGGACAGATGGCCATTCTCTGCATTATGATGCAAAGCTTTTCAACATCTGGCAATGCCAAAACATCTCCAAAACAGTCATTGGGGTATGGAGTGGGGCTTAGGAGCCCTGTCTCTAGCCCCTCCTTTAGGTTGATGTGTGTTTTGTAGATGCTCAGGTGGTTCCTTGAGAGAGAAGCCCTGGAATGAGGGGCCTGGAGCCTCTCTCTCTCTCTCTCCCTCCCTCTCTCCCTCTGTCCCCCTCCTGTGACTTCTCCGTCGTTGCAAAAACCTGTGACTAAGCAGATGTAGGAGAGAAGCATGCTTCAATATGCTGCCCCAGAATTCTCCTCACTGCTGGTGCAGGCGTCTTCGAAGGATCAGTAAAGCTACCGCAAATGCTTCCTCATGGTATTGGTGCAATTGCAAAGCTAAATAGATTTGGAAATTGAGTAAGAGAAACAGGAATCATTCATGAGAACTGTACTTCTCAATGTAGACTGGTGCATGTTGTAGACACAGACAATAGCTTTAATTGTGAGAATGAAGCTTGTCTCTGTGGCTGGAAATAATGCAAATAAATTCACGTTCAGTTCGTAGCATGTATATTACATTTATTTTTATATATACAAATTAAGGTGGTGAGTGACTTTCTGAATAAATCACATATGTCTGTGTAGTGGGCTAGGAAGAGAACCTGTGAACACTCTGACAGGCATGTTGCTGAGAAGACAAACAGAGGCCAGGTTATTTTGCTGACTGCACAACGCAGTGGAAATTTTAATTTCTATGATGCAATAAGGAAACCATTCCCGGCATGCCTGCCATGCTGCCTGTGCCCTCTTACTTTCTCTACTCACTGTGATATCTGTTTTCTAATAGAATGGACCAAAAAAGTTGTGTCCACAGGTTGTTCAGCAAACACCTTGTAACTGATCCGTCAGGAAAGGAAGATACTACATATCTTGTATGCCTTTAAAAGGCTGCAGAATCCTCCACCTGAGCTCTGAGAATATGTGCTCTGATTCCATCAACACTTAGAACATGGGAGTCGTCAATCTTTTTTTTTCTGACTGATACATTAATAGCTTTCAGTCTGACACATTCAAGTTTCTCTTTACGATTAGTTCTCTTTCCTTTCTTAGATGAACATGAACTACAAGAGAGAGAAGCAAGATCAAAGAACTCCACCAAAAACTAGGTACACTGAAACTAATAGAAGAGTCTCAAACACATAGGTGCAGGGGAAATTTTCCTGAACAGAACACCAATGGTTTATGCTCTAAGACCAAGAATTGACAAATGGGGCCTCATAAAATTGCAAAGCTTCTATAAGTCAAAGGACACTGTCAATAAGACAAAAAGGCAACCAACAGATTAGGAAGAAGTCTTTACCAATCCTATATCCAATAGAGGGCTAATATCCAACATATACAAAGAACTCAAAAAGTTAGATTCCAGAGAATCAAATAATCCCATAAAAATGGGGTACAGAGCTAAACAAATAATTCTCAACTGAGGAATATCAAATGGCTGACTGAGAAGCACCTAAAGAAATGTTCAATATTCTTAATCATCAGGGAAATGCAAATCAAAAGAACCCTGAGATTCCACCTCACACCTGTCAGAATGGCTAAGATAAAAAAAAAAACTCCTTCATTTTTGGTGGAATTCCAAACTGGTACAACCACTCTAGAAATCAGTCTGGAGGTTCCTCACAAAACTGGACATAGTTCTGCCTGAGGACCTAGCTATACTACTCCTGAGTATATACCCAAAAGATGCTCCAACGTATAACAAAGATGCATGCTCTACTATGTTCATAGGAGTCTTATTTATAATAGCCAGAAGCTGGAAAAAACACAGATGTCCTTCAACAGAGGAATGGATACAGAAAATGTGGTACATTTACACAATGGAGTACTACTCAGCTGTTAAAAACAATAATTTCATGAAATTCTTAAGCAAATGGATGGAACTAGAAAATATCATACTGAGTGAGGTAACCTAGTCACAAACAAACACACATGGTATGCTCTAACTAACAAGTGGATATTATCCCAGAAGCTTGGAATACCTAAAAAAAATTCACAGATCATATCAAGCCCAAGAAGGAAGACCAAAATGTGGATGCTTCGTTCCTTCTTAGAAGGGAGAACAAAATATTCACAGGAGGAAGTACAGGGACAAAGAGTAGAGCAGGGACTGAACAAAAGGTCATCCAGAGACTGCCCCAACCGAGGATCCAGCTCATATACTGCCACCAAACCTAGTCACTATTGCTAATGCCAAGAAGTGCTTGCTGACAGGAGCCAGATATGAAAGCCTTGAGAGGCTTTCTCAGAACATCTGTATCATCTACTGATACAGATGAGGATGCTTGCAGCTAACCATTGGACTCAACAAGGGGACCCCAGTGGAGGAGTTAGAGAAAAGACTGAGGGAGATGAAGGGGTTTGCAACGCTATAGGAAGAACAGCAATATCAATTAACCAGACCCTACCTGAGCTCCTAGGGACTAAACCAACAACTAATGAGTACACATGAAGGCACCCATGACTCTAGCCACATATGTAACAGTGGATGGCATTGTCCAGCATCAAGAGTAGGAAAAGCCCTTGGTCCTGAGAAGGCTCATTTCCCCGATGTAGGGTATGCCAGGGCGTTGAGGTGGGAGTGGGTGGGTGGGAGTGAGAGCATCCTCCTAGAAGCAGAGGGAGGGGTTATGGGGGGAGAGGATAATATTTGAAAAGTAAATATATAAATACCTAAGAAAAATAAAATTAAAAAAAAATTAAAAAAGAGAAAGACACAGTTTCATCTTGTTCTAGAACAAAGTACTGCACAGACCAAAGAGAATTATAATTCATTTTTTAATCTACCATATTTACTTTGACTTTATGCAAATTCAAGGCCCATTGTACATGTTATTTATTTTTCAAAATGAAGTAGAAATTAATGTTTGGTTATCAAATTTAACAACGAATGTTGGAAGGCTCTTCAGCAAAGATCTAACCTCTTCATGGAAAAAGCATATGTCTTATGCTTCAAACTCAGAATATTTCATCCAATTAAACACTGTTTATTAGGCCATGATATGGCCCAAAGGAAAAGGCTTGCTGTCATCTGATGATCTGAGTTTAATCCTTAGAACCCGCATGATGCAAAGAGAGAACAGATTCCTATAAGTTATTTTCTGACCTCATTTCTATACATACACACACACACACACACACACACACACACACACACACAAACACAGAGAGAGAGAGAGAGAGAGAGAGAGAGAGAGAGAGAGAGAGAGAGAGAGGAGGCACACACACACTCACACACACACACACACACACACACACAGAAGCACACAAACACATGTGCATGGACAAATAGTTAAATAAACTTTAAATGAGATTAAAGGTCAGTGTTTTTTTTCTCTGTAATCTTACTGCTTCCCTAATTTCCAAAGGTAAGATATATATCCACTGTTCTGCAGCCTCCTGTGCCTCTTCTCTCGGTGGACTCTGGAATATGAATAAAAACACATATTGCAATGATAATGCACAAAGTGACAAGAGATTTTTTAAAAAGCAACACATTCATCATCACAAGCAAAATGGAATTTTCTTCTCCATTTTGCTTGCTTAACCTGACTGAAATTCCTTACAAAACAATCAGCTTTGTATGAAGTCATGCATGGCTTTCTACTGTGGAAGAACTCAAATAATCGTATTAAATCTTTCACCTGCGTGAGCCTTCCCATTTCACGGACATGGTTTCTTTTCCCTGCAGCCATACTAATGTGAATGTTCTCTGGCTCTCATGTCAGCATATTTTTATTAACAATATGACACATAACTAAAATATCATCTCTGATATTGTGGGAAATTAGTTCTCAGGATCACTGTTCCCTCCGGTTCTTATTTATTAAACTTGTGTGGAAAAATGACTCTTGTAATTTGTCAAGGACTAAATCTTAATCCCCTTCTCAACTTTATCCTATGAAGCATCCTCTCCTCTCTCCTATGCAAATCCCACTTTTCCCATATGCAATCTGTATAGTCACTACATGATAGGAGTTGTGTTCTTTTGTCGGAATCCATGTACAAACCATGTACAACAAACAGTGCCCTCAATCATTATCAGAGTTAACTACGACTCCATCTTCCTAATAGGGTAGGAATTCACCTCAACTTCTTTAATATTAACCTCAGTATACTTTTTTCTCCCACACCATGTTTTGTGATAAGCAGCTTCTTGATAAATTTTATTGCAAGAAAATTAGAATTACAGTGGGTGATTAAAACTATGAGTTTTGAGGGTAGAAACGAGAAACTCCACAGGAAATTAAAACAAGGTTTAGAAGGCAGGGCTCTTTCTGCTAAACCATCAAGCCTTGGCTGCATTCTTGTTACCAAATTAAAGGGTGTGAATATGAATTAAACAAACAATGGGAGTGTGGGAAACACACACATAAACCATGCACATCTGTTTAATTAGTCCAGATGTCCCTATGCCTAACATTACAAAACAAGGCACATCTTCATCTCAGAAGGTAGGTCCCCAGTGACATCTGACCCAGTACCTTTGTCCTTTCCTCATAGAGTAGAGGATTCTCTCTAATTCATGGGTGGGGTTCTCAAGCTCTGAAAATCTCAACATAAGGATGTGGTTCTTGAATTCCTATGGTGGTTGGTAGAGCCAGACATCTGGTCTGGCCTGTGCCTCAGCTTAGCCTCCAGCTGTGGGCTTCTGACTTCTGTAACCATGGGTGGCTAGTGGTAATATTTTAATGATGCTATGCCAAAGGGAAAGTCACACTAACATATTCAGCACATCTCACACATGTCACTGTATATTGGTTATCAGGAACTTGGTAATGTGAGTTCCTTAAAAATATCACAAAGAGAGGAAGGAAAGTGATGCCAGGCAGAATTTTTCCTGAACTTTTTAGATACATATTCTTAGACAAAAACCCAGATGCCCTGATATTGACAGTACATTTATATTCTGTCCTCAGAAATCATAAGTAGAATAATTCTTCCAGAGAGCATAAACCCATTATTTACCTTCCTTTGATCTCTTCCTTTTTGCATGCCCCAGATTGCTATGAATGCTGATTAATTAATTCATTAATATAATGATCACTGATGAGAATTTTTTCTTAATCTCTAACCCCCACTTACAGAAGCTTTGAAATAAGTAAAAATTAAAAATATAAGTAGTAATCTGGATAGGCATAGATACAAGAGATCAGTATGTTTCAGACAGTGGCAGGAGAGGGGGTAGAGGCAGGATAGGTGATGGATGAAGAGATGAGAGAAAAAACAAGGAAGGGGGGTGGAAACAGAAACAGTAACAATAAGTAGGAGCAGGAAGAGAGGAGAATGAAAAGAGGGAAAGAGAACACAAGAGAAAACAAATGAAAAGGAATGTAGAGGGAGAAAGAAGAGGAGAGCAAAAGAACTGGAGAAGAGTAGATGAAAGGAAACTATGCAAAGTAGCATAAGAAAGAAGAGAAGAGAAAAAGAAGGGAAGGGGTAGGGAGGGGAGGGGAGAGGAGAGGAGAAGAAAGGGAAGGAGAGGAGAGGAGAAGAGAGGAGAGAAGAGAAGAGAAGAGAAGAGAAGAGAAGAGAAGAGAAGAGAAGAGAAGAGAAGAGAAGAGAAGAGAAGAGAAGAGAAGCAGTGTATGACTGCTCACATCTGGGCATTATTGCCGAATCCCAGGCATAACTATTCACTCCTGAGTATGACTATTCACTCCTAGGCATGGCTGCTTCCTCCTGAAGATGGCTGCCTCCTCCTGGGGATGGCTATCCATTGGTGGGCATGGCTGCTTTTTCCTAGGGATGGATGCTCACTCCTGGACATTACTGCTCACAACTAGGCATTATGGGTCATGCCTAGGCATGGTGGCTTACATTTGTGTGGGGGAGCTTATACAGGAGCATGGGATGTTATATCTGTGTATGATGCTTCACATCTAGGCATAGTGGCTCACATATGACTTTGTTATATTGATATATAACACTGCTACAGTATTCAGAAAATTACAATATCTATTTTTTCCACTTATTCAGCAGTGTGGCTTGCTTGCCTGGCCTTATAATACTGTTATAGAAGTCATCATCCTCTGTAACTACATAAGGAGACTGACTTTGTTACCACAAGTCTAAGAATCTAACCATATTCACACCAGTCACTAAGAATCATGGGTCATGGGTTCTAGTGACTTATTCATGCATGCTGACAACCGTGAGGCTCATTCTTCCAGCACTGTAAATGGGAAAGTGATGTCCCATATGTGAAAAGTACCACATCAGCCACATGTCCCAGAGCCAATTCCATGTCCTCACTCACAGGAGACAGCATAGAGAACTAGTTATATAAGCTACTTCTGATTTTGTGGGAGCTTTGATCCTCTATAAGATTTCATAAAAATAGAAAAGCCTATTTCTAATCATGGTTGGCTTAAAAGAGGATAACATTCTAAGCTGTCGCTGTCTCCTAAGGAGGGGTATTCAGCAACAAACACACCAGATTAGCTGGACAGAGTAAGAAAGGTTTTAATAGGCATTACTGTCATTCTCAAAGATAAAACTCATCGAAATATTCAAGTAAGGGGGTATAGTGGCTTTAAACTGAGGCTGTCTTCCTTTGTAGAGATGGAGAGTGATTGTTTACAACATGGAGTCCCAAGTATGTGCAGAAACATTAACTCAGAAAGAACAGAAAGAGACCTGAATGGGAGTCGTAGATGTGGAGAAAAATATTTAAACAGTGACAACAGTTTGGCTGGAGTGCATTCATCTGGGGAGCCTGCGAAGTGTCAACAATGGGGTCCTCACTTTGATCTGCAGATGGATTAAAGGTAGTAGTGATTAAGAGAGTAGTTTGGGGCTGGGGAGATGGCTCAGAGGGAGTTTGGAGTTGGAGAAAGGCTGGGACCACACTACTGTTTATATCACCGAGAGATTAGACTTAGAGGAAATGCAACAGCCCATTGCTCTTATTTCTGTGCTTCTCATTAATTCTATCAAAAGAGTTGGTGTCAGTGGAAAGAAGAGAAAAGACGTAATGTCTTCGGGAGTGGTGGATACTTAGTAATAGGCAAGCAAATTACTCAATTTGGCTAAATTCTAAAATTCCCAAATTCAGATTCATCTTTAGAAAACTAGACATTTGTACATTATTTCGTAAACCATGAATAAAAAGCATAAGACAAAACCAGCTACATGCGTGTTCTATCACAAAACATATGCACAATGTCTCAAGTACTTCCTTAATATCTGAGTAAGAAACACCCAAAGTGCAGCATGCTTTTCCCCTAAAAATAACCCTAATGTGTGCGTCAGTGAGTTTAGAATGCCCCAGGGGATAGCAGAACTCAGATTCTGGCCATTTGTGAAGGGTTTCATGATGTTTATTTCTGATCCAATCACAAAGTTACAAAGCCACCTTTAGAATAGCACTTGCCTCATGCCAGCTCCCGAAAGATCCCCACACAAGAGTTCTGTGCGCAGCTTGCCAACTTTAGGAGTTCTAACAATACAGTAGCTGTTAGAATGAGAAAAATGCCTCTAGTTTGAGTGTTCATCTAAACTCCATTTTCAAACTAGGCGCGGACAGCTCTATGTGTCTTACTGAATGAAGATTATTGTCTGTGTAGACTGGGCCTGGTTGAGGACTCACAGGCAGCAGGGAATACATGAAGTCAGCTATTAGCTGAGCAAACCTTAGTGGTTACCTGTGCCCTTTACATTGTAATCCAGAGATAAAACACTCTGCACTAACTCACAAAGATACCAACAGGGCTGAAACTATTCACTGAATAGTTCTCAAGAGTGGGAAGTTTCCCAGTTACATCTACATGGTATTATGTCATACAGTTTAACAACTATGCAAACTTACCTTCATGGCATTTTGAGTTGACATGCATGCACGTGTGTGTGTGTGTGTGTGTGTGTGTGTGTGTGTGTGTGTGTGTGAATAACCAGATAAAGGCAAAATGAGTAACTTCTGATGTAGTTTATTCCAAGAACCTATGTATCCATCACACTTTGAATGATTTTTGTTAGTTCATAAAGATCATATACTTTCTTCTTAAAATTTCTTGAAGTCATTATCTATCTCATAATATCGGTGGCACGAAGAGGATGATCAATCAGAATTGGATTGATGGCAAATTGGAATTAACAGACAGTATGCTTAAGTTATTGCAGTCTCCAGGCATTATGCTTTTTTGGTGGTGATAGTGGTGAAGGTGATCATGGTGGTGGTGGTGGTGATGATGATGATTGTGAAAATCTAAAGACAACTTCTCACACTGTAGCATAATAAAATACATTTAATTGTGAAACCTCTAATAAGGCTTAAATTAATAATTGAAGCTTATACATTAGGTCATGATAAAGTCGATGGAGAGGCAAGATAGATCCAGGTAATAAGGAAGTTTCCTTGGTGGACAGAAACCGACACCAAGCCTGACTCATGCTCATTATCTGTTCTCGGTGTGACAGGGTCACATTTGTAATCTTTTCTCCAATCTGTCCAGATGTGTGTCATCTCCCATGACAGCTTTTCTGTCCTATTCTCCTCATCTTTGCACAGGATAAGAGACAATAGAATCCCTGGCTGATGGAATCTAATAATCACTTTTCCAAAAATGATTTGAACCAGATTTAGTTTGTTCCTTGGCTCATCGAGATATAAAAAAAACTTTGGGACTTTTGGCTATAGATCACCATTTTTTTAAATGAAGTAAATAGTTATAATCCTGTTTCAATGACCTTTTCTTAAAACGACTTATCTGCTTACAGAGGAAATTGCTAGAAGAGACGGTTGAGATTTTCCTAATCCTCTTCCAAAACCCAAACTTATCCCCCTGTGACACAAATCAGCATGCTCGTGATCATCCAAACAGTCCAAATTACAATTATTACTTTTTTATCTCTCAGTTGTTATTTCTTTCCATTCTTGTCCTTTTGACATTAGTTGATTGGGAAAAAAAATGGAGCAAGACGAGCAGGCAATGTAATTTCTTCTCTAATATTGGTGAAATTAAAGACAAATAGTAAAGGTAATGGATTACGTGTAATTCATCCTTGCTACTTACAGGGCTGTTGCTTTCCAAAAGCTTATTAACTCACTGCTTCTTCGCCTCAGATTCTCTCGGAGTATTTGTCATGAACTGGGAGTATCACGGGCTCTAGGGATATGACATCAACAATAAAAACCGTCTTTGTAAAATTAGCCTAATCGCTGGCAGATAGTGGAAAATAATTTGTAAGCAAAAGTATTTCAGGTAAGGATTCTTTTAATAGAGAAAGTTAGAGAGCACAGTGTCGGCACATGTGTGTTTACGTGGGAAGGAGGCACATGTGTGTTTATGTGGGAAGGATGGAGAAGGCATTGGAGCCTCTCTGGGTTCCTCAGCCTGCTGTGGAGAAACTCACACCAGGCGCCAAGCAGAGATGCCATTTAACTAATGCGCATCTAAATTCGAAGACAGCAATGTAAAACGAAGGGAGGGTTCTTTTGTCGTTTATTTAAAGTCAAATATTTAAGCAAAGTATATTATAAAAATGCATTAAAGGGCAAGCATTAGTTAAAATACTCAGGATAATTTGTAACTATTTTCTGTGTGTTTAGATAATGTTAACAGTGTTAAACTGTAAGTTGAACACTACTATACATGCTCACATAATAATAAAAAATATTAATTTTTAGCATTTATTTATATTTAAACATGACCTGTATATCCACAACACTTGTAAATACACAGCTATAGTAAAACCTAATGCATGGAGTGTCCAGACCTCTTAAATGCAAGGAACAAAACATTCTTTAAGACAGAGACTCTTTACCCTCCAAGAATACATGCAGCAAGGAGTTTTTGAGATCTCATTATTTTTCTGAAGTCAACATTTCACCTTATATCACATATCATAAACTTCTATATAACTTTAACCAAAAAAGCCACAATTATTTCAATTTGAAAATAAATAGCCATCCTTTTCTTCCACATGCTTGGTTTTCTTTATTTCTCATCAATCCTTTATTGAATTGTTTTACTGATTTAACAAAACACAAATACAAGAACCATAAGGATACGCATTTCATGCTTTACAGAATCCTACAAACAGGCCAGTGCTTTCACAATGATCTTACAAAAGGCTGAAAAGCAAAGGCCAGTGATGTCCCAGTGATTCATGGAAGCACCTAAGACTGCAGTAGACACTGGATATACATATCTGTCTGTGAAACAAGCACAAGCATTCAAGTCAATGTATGTGGTGAAAGTCCTTACCTGGGTACTCAGAATCCTATCTAAATGTACAAGAGTTCTGTTCCTGAAGCAAGATCTATGCTCCCCAAACTCCACAGTAATTCTCACCCCACTCTTTAGAACACTTGCTTGGCATATGCAAAGCTGTGGACTCAGCCAGAACTTGCTATGTATATATCAATCAATCAATCAATCAATCAATCAATCAATCAACCAATCAGTCAGTCAGTCAGTCAGTAAACACACAGTAAGCAAGCTACAATGCCACATGCCTATAATTCCAGATCAGGAGTCTGGCACAGGATTATCCCAAGGTCTAGGTTAATATTGTTGACAGAAATATTTTGTCTCAAAATCAACAAACAATAGTTTTCTTTTTTATTAACGGTTTTCTCTTATGTCATTAAAGTGTTGTAATCATCAAAGACAGGTCAATCCCGGGACTGAGAAGCAGTGTCTACACTCCATTCAGTTCCATTAACCCATTTGCTTATTTGATGCCACTCGATTAACTACAGACACATGCAAAATTTATACTCAAGAACCACTAAAATCCTTTGCCATTTATGTAAATGAAATTTCCCTGAGAAGTTCAAGTATTTATCCAAGAGCAATGTCCTGAGAATGTCAAATTGCTGTGGCATCTCCTTTAAAGTTATGGCAAGAAGTACAGCATTGTATTCCAATATTTAAAATAAAAAGGTTGAGTGTAACTTGATACTCAGTAAAGATGTCTTAAGTGAAGTATTCCAGTTTCGGTGTAAGAAATAAAACTGTGTCTTGCTGTGGTGTCAGTGCCTAATGTTGAAGTCCATGTATCACTGAACCAGGCTACATGCATAGGCACATACATGCATAGGCACATACATGCATAGGCACATGTCAAACACCCTTCCTTTTTACTGGTCTTGGACTCTGTTACTGACAGGATCAGAGGACTCTCTTCATTAATTTACTTATTTTGTGAGCAAGAAATAATTCTTTTTTCCCTTGAGTTAATTTTTGTCATAAAGATATGAGAGATTATGAATCTAACCTAAGTTGTTATTATACAAAAACCAAGAATCAATAGAGAAAACTTTTTAGAGGACTTTCAGGCTGTATTCAATTGAATAATTATGGTAGCTGAATTTGAGACATAGTTTCTGCCTTATTTAATATAGTAGAAAAGATTCATTGCAGAAGCATATTTAATTAAATTAAAGGACCTTCCTACTGATTTACTAAATGCTCTGAAAAATCGTTCTGGGTTCTGTTCAAAATAGGGAAAAATACATGAAAACAAAACAAAAACCTTCCAAACTTGAAAGAAAAGTCTGAGGGTTTGATTCTTCAGCATCAGTCTGAGACCAAAATCCCAACAGTAGCCAGGGGTCCTGCCTGGTTACGCCTTTCAAACATTACTCAGAATTTTACATGGCTTCAGTTTAGTCTGGGGGATTATGTCTAGGGCAGTGGTGGCTAGCCATTCCCAAGCTTCCTTAATTACAGTCTTCCAGGACTGTGCCTCTGGCAAAATTCCATCATCCTCTGTGGTCTCTAAAAGCAGCTTCCCTGAAGGTATGTGCAATAAAATCTGTCAGGGGCCCTAAATATGTCTCCTTCTAAGAAACCAGTGATTGGTGTATTAATCAAAGCATAGCAGTCAACTTAATGATCTGGTAATTAAAGTTTATATAGTGCAAGGGTAAGGATTAAGGGAATCCAGCCCTATTCCCCTTGGTTATTTTTCTTGGAGTAACTTCATAGGTGGAGGAGACACTAGCAGACAACATGATGGGACCACCGGCTCTAACATATACAACTGCAGTTACTTTTGTGGACACGATGTGGCCACGTCCACTCTAGGGATATGGTGAGAATCTCTGCTAGTGCTGGTAACTCAGTTTATTTTCACAGAAGACTGTGGTGAAGAATGGGCTAAAAATCACCAGAAGGTTTATAAATTAATATTGACCACCATAGCCAACAACTCACACGGGATCAGAAGTTACTTCACGTGAGGAGGCACTGTATATGTTAATAATTCGGTAAGAGACAGACATTTTCTTCTGGGAAAAAGTCAAATGCTCCAGTCAGTGGGAGTGAATATTAGGAGTCACCGGGACAAGCTGTTATGGTGGACCTGCAGAGCGAAGGTATCTGTTCTACCTCTGTACCTTCTGGTGTCTCTCTTTTTCCTTGGCTTGTGGTTCTTCCCCTATGTTCAACATACATGGTACAGGTCTAGTTTCCACCATTGTGGCATCTTGTGCTCTGGTTTTGCCTTCTGGGTTTCTCTCCTGTGATTACAGAGACCCTGTGATTACAGAGGGCTATGGCAGATGACTGGCATAATCCCATTTCAAAATCCTCACCCTGTCACATCTGCAACGCCATCAACATTCACAGCCCATGGCAATGAAGACCTGGACATTCCTTCATGTGTTAAGTATGTCACACTTTGAACTCTAAATATATAATGCATTAGTTAATTGTGACCTTGAAGATATTAAAAGCAAAGTTTAATTTATTTATTAAGCTATCCTGTTAGCGATTATGGGAGTGATGTGCCTTTAATAAGAATTATGGCTTGCGAAGCAATCAAATATTTGTAAATGTTGAAAGGCATTAGCAACTAAGAATATTTCTTCATAGGTATCAGACATCTAAGAGACAACGAAGATTGTAGGTGTTATGTAAATCTATTAAAACTACAAAAGAAGCCACTGGTGATAAAGAATGCTTTTCATGAAAACAAAGACAACAATAAATATTTGGAATTATGAAAATTCAAAAGCTCCAACTCAGAGAAAAACTTAAGGAAGGATAAATGACTACTTCACAAGTTAATATGCTATCAATTTATTTACAATACCATCATGCTTCCCATGTCAACTCACATGTAATAAATCCCCACTGACATTTCCTTTAATTGTAGAAATGTGTTGTTTAGCGGAATCATCTGCACATGAATCATTCTGTTTTTCTCAGTAGCTTTTCTTCTAGCAGAGAGAGTAATCAAAGGTTGGAGGTGCTTTGCCGGTGTTTTTCAAGCTATTGGTCACGTGGGCTTGCTTAGAGGTATTTGTGTCCTTTGTACCATTTCTATTTTGAATTCCAGAACTCTAGTCATATCAGGATATCAGAAGTCCATGACATCTATAACTTGAGCCTATTCTCTCTGTTTCCTTTTCTTCTTCTTCTCCTTCTCCTTCAATTCTCCTTCTCCTTTTCTTCTTCTCCTTCTCCTCCTCCTCCTCTTCCTCCTCCTCCTTCATCATCTCCTCCTCCTTCTTCTTGATTTATTTTTTTTATTGGATAGTTCATTGAATATTTTATTGGATAGTATTTGCATTTCAAATGTTAACCCCTTTCCTGGTTCCCCCTTCTCTCACTCCCTGAGAGAGAGTCTGATCCCCGTCCCACCCACCCACCCTAACCTCAACACCCTGACATTCTCCTATACTGAGGAAATGAGCCTTCACAGGACCAAAGGGTTCTCCTACTATTGATCCCAGATTCTTTGATTGGTGGTTTAGTTCCTGGGAGCTCTGGCACGGGGTGGGGGCGGGGTCTGGCTGGTTTATATTGTTCCTATGGGGTCCCAAACCCCTTCAGCTCCTTCAGTCCTTTCTCTATAAATACCACACAGCTTGATATCTTGACCTCACCACTGCATCTGATCCATGTCTTGCAGTAACACCAGAGCAAATGTCTGAAATGCAAAAGTGATGTTTACATCTCCGTCTTGTTTTCTAATAATGCATATCCTTAGTGGTTTTGATGAATGAGAAAGTGACCAACAGAACACTTTAATACGTTAATGAACCCAGTCTCTGTGGAAGGCGTCATGACTGTCTCACTGTCTCTGTCAGTGTAAATTTCACTGGATTCAGATTCTGAGCTACTGTGATATGAACACTAACTAGACAAGAATAGCAAATGTCTTAGTTACTCAAGATGGATTATTAGGGAGGGCACGACTGAATTTATACAGGTCTCACCAAGTGGAAATAGGTGTCAGAATCAATCACCCATATATAAGGCAAAAACTCATGAAGAATTGGAAAGTACTGGTGCCATACTGGCGAGGCTAAAAAAGTGACTAGAGCGGCTGGTATCAGACTCCAGGAAAAATAAGCTAGTCTGAGAATAAAGAATGTCTGTCATTAACATGGAAAAAAGTGAAGGAATATAAAAAACACTACCAAGATTAAGACATGATGGGAAAATAGCTTAGCTAATTAAACTCTCCATGGTTACAGCAGTTCTTGGGAAGATCACAGGTTGTGCTTTAGAGAAATTATTGTTCAGACTATAGGTGATGTTGGTTTTGGAAAGCATACATTAAAGTGTAAGACACTGCTGGTTGGGTTAATGAGTTTCCACTGTAACATCGACTTAGTTACACTGATATATGTGCAACTGTATTGACATGGGAAAACCAGTGGCTTCAGGCTTCTGTAGGAGGCTACACTATAGGGCCTGGTAGAGAACACATGTGGAAATCCATGCTAATTGATTTAACATATGTATAATTTCATTGCAATGTGATCATTCTTAGCTGTGTGACTAAGTAATAAAATCAATAAACCTATATTGTTTTATTGATCAATTTATAAAGTGAAATAAGTTGTTTTGCTAGTATAAAAATGCCCTTTTCTTTATTTGTTTTAAATTGGCAGGTAATACTTTAGTATACTTCTGGGTTTGGTATGATATTTCTGCATGTGGAGACACTGTGTAAATCTTGGCTCACTTAAGACATCTAGCATCTCACACGCTTGTCACCCTGTAATGAGAATTTCTAGAATCATCTCTCGATGCTGATTAAGTTATCCAGCCAGTAGGGATGTGAAAAGACCACATTTATCAAGCTGATTACTGCCCTAATAGCTAGCATCATTTAAAGGGGTAGTTTGGAAACAGGCCTGGCAATGCTTTTCATTCTCCATTTCTCTCTCCATTCTAAATAAAAGTGACAAAGAAAACCTGAAGCCTTCTATATTATTAGCAAAATTCCCATTCATAGCTTCCTAGCACAAATGGCTACAGGCAGTTGGTAATGAAACAGCTGAATCTAATGAAGCCATTCAGAGCCAAAACCTTTAGTGAGAATTGAAATGCGGCCATGACTCTGCCTCTGCAAAGACCCTCTCACCTCCCAAGTGTACACATAAGCCGTATTTTATGACAGCACTTTTCAGTTGTACTGGTCAGCTAGCCACCACGACTCCTGTGAACCAATGAAAAGGTTAGAGAAGGACCAGATTGATTCCTGAACGTCTAATATAATAATGTCTGAATCTACAATGTCTTAATTTTCTTTACAAGTGACTTCTGCCTCTTTTAGCTAGAACATAATGAAAATTATGTTCAATAGTGTGAAACTTCAGAAGAATCTTCTCTGCTTAATAAATATTTTTGTGAGTTAAAATTGAATTAAATCATAGCAGAAATTGTGACCAATTTCAATTATTAAGAAAATCTTCTGTGAATTAATAAGAATCAAACCCAGAGAAAAGAGCTTTCCACATGGCAATGTACACTTATAGTTCTAAGATGTACTTCTTGATGAGACTTCAATGCTCAAGGCATTAAAATGTTTGGTTTTCCATACAATGGGAGGCTAGCCAGCAGACCCCCATGGAACATTGGTCATGGAAAATAGCATGAACTGGGGGTGCTCAGTTAAGGGAACACAGTGTTTTAGCTGGCATGAGCTGTGTGGAATGAAAACTCTTTTTCAGACTCTAATGACTCCTCCTTCACACTGGAGGAAAGGGCCCATCAAAACTCAGCTGGTGTTCTGTAAATAGTGACTCCTTCGATACTAAGGTTTCCTTGCCTTTTCTACAAATTTCTTGTAAATGAAGAAAGCTAAGCTTTGCTGTTGTTTCAGTGTACAAAGTGGGAAGGTCAGCCACAGGTAAAGGTAGCACAAACCTGTGTGGCTACGGAGCGGAACAAGACAGTCTCTCAATTAAGTGTCTCTTTTCTACACTTTTGTGTTCTCTGTTATGCTTCTACTGAATTACAAAATATAAAACTATATAAATGTAAAGGGGGAATTAAGTATGAGCTAGAGGGTTCCCCAGGCTGTGGGTGGCTAGCTGTGAGGTTTGGATTCACTGCACAGTTAAAGTCTAGCAGACAGCCCTCATGATACTGTTTGCTGCTATCTTTCATTTAAAAAAAATTAACTCCTAATACTCTCTAGCTGCCAAATTTTAATTTATTTATTTTGGCAATCAGCCATGAGGCCTTTAAATTTCCCTTTAAATGGACCCTAGTTGAACTGCTGAAAGTTTCACAGTGGAAAACTCAACACTCGGGTCGGAATTTTTCTATTAATCTAGGGCTGTCTGCTAACTATACGAAGCAGTAAACAGTATCCAATGAATGGTTCAGGCTCCTGAAGCCTGAGCCCCTTCAACAAACAATACTTTTAATCACACACACACACACACACACACACACACACACACACACACACACACACACAAATGCAGTTCTCAAACATTGTCTCACAGATAAGACTATGTTCTAGAACAAAATTGAATAAGAAAGTTTGCAATCCAAAATATAGTATGTCTCACTTTCTCGTATCCTGAACCTTTAAAAGGAATATTAGCATCTATGAACCTGAGGGCCACTTACAGTAGGTTCTACAGTCACATGTTTATTTTAAGGATGAGTTGAAACACAAGAATAGATTGAAGTCCTCGATTTTGAATACTGATAGATTCACTTCAGCATTTTTGTATACTTGAAGAGAGTTGCAAAATTCAAACACTTTACAAAATTCTAGTTTCTCTTTTGATATATGAGTTTGACACTGTGTTTGACCAGATCACATCCTCCAGGCCCATCACTAGTGGAGAACAGATGGACTATGAGTTTGGGTCCCTTGTGATTTTATCGTGTAAAATGCATAAAAATACTATGGTTTCTGCTGCCCACTGAAAAATGAAATATAATCCAAAAGAGTGGTATAAGTTGTCTTGAATGTCAAAACTTGGGATAAATGACACTTCATAGAATTTTAACGCTATGTAAACAGTGACAAACTTTCAACCACTCAAAAACACCCACTTTCTTATGGGAAAAACTAACTCTTGGCAACAGCAACACACCAGAAGTGGTCAGTCTCTTTTCCTTTACTGAAGTGTGAATAAGAGGGTTTTGTCTAAGAACATCTGGAATTCAACAGTCACCTGAGTTGGTCTGATCCTGTTTCAGGTCTGAAGGTGGAAGAGGAATATCACACATCATGTGACTTCTGTGTTTCTCTCTGCTCACCTTCCCCACTTTCAGGCTTTGGAACACATGTATGCTTTAAGGTTTTTCAAAGCACAAGGTCAACCTAACAGAAAAGTATGAAATGTTGTTTCCATTGACCAAGACACTCAATGTTTTTATTGCTATCTAGTTCCCATCCGTAGAGTTCCTACAGCATATAAATAAACATAATGAAATTTGTTGTCTCACAAGAAGAAATGCAGACATGCATTAACAGAGGAAACCTGTGGGCATTGGGCCTGTGTAGAATGAATCTTGGCATCTTTTTCATTATCAAATGACCCAACATCCTTGATGTTCACAAAAAT
The DNA here is from genome assembly GCF_011064425.1 of Rattus rattus. Taxonomy (NCBI): domain Eukaryota; kingdom Metazoa; phylum Chordata; class Mammalia; order Rodentia; family Muridae; genus Rattus; species Rattus rattus. Next base: position 114,341,470 of record NC_046156.1, read on the forward strand.
GTGAACTCATAAAACAAAACCTCAAAGTAAAGAATGCGTATCTGTTGATAAGTCCACTGACGTTCATTCAAGGAGAGGCTGTTCACTGTGTTTGAATGGACTCTTTGAAGACAATGGGAATCTTAGTGTGTTTCTTTATGTATCTGAGAACATGGAATCCTTTAATGTCTTTGTAATAATCATTTTCGTTGTGAGAACGTAATAGCACAAAGACTCAAGTTATGACATATATACTAAAATTTAAACGAGATAGCAGCAATGAAAATAGTATAAAGAAACATCTTCCATAATATGTTTTTGAGGTTTTCTTTTCTTTTTCTTTATTGATTTTGAGATAATATCTTATTTTGTAACCCTGGAACTCATTACGGAGAGAAGATCAGCCTTGAACTCACAGATATCTGCCTGCCTCTGCCTCCAGAGTGCTGGGCTTAAAGGTGTGCACCACAGGCCTAATGCTGGTGTTGTCTTTTAATGTGGCAGGTATTTTCACCTGTTTACCTGTCGTTGTTATTAATTTAAATAATTTTATATTATTTAACCTTATGTCAGATTTTATAATCTGGGTCTTTAAGGAAAATTAACTACCTTCCCACCACCTCAATTTTTAAGTCTTGTCCAAGCTATGAAGTGAGTGAGCAGTGATCACTAGAAAAAGATATGAGACTTCATCTCAGCCCCACGCTCTGAAGTGAGCATTGTGATTTGTGTCTATAGAAACATCCTTAAATTGGGTGGAAAAACTAAATGCTGATGGATACAGAGAAACCATGGAGATAGGTGGGGAATGCTAATGAAGGCTTTGGGAGGAGGGGTCACGTGACCGAACCTCATGCTAATGGTCATGTTGGAGGTAAGTCAGCACTGGACTGGTGATAATTAGTTAACGGGGTCAAAATCGGTAAGGTAAATGTAACTTGGTGTGTCATATCCAGAAAAATTTGAGATGCTCAGAAATGTTCCATTGTAATATGTTCATGATTACAACGGTAGCTGGGGCTCACCAGGATAATGCATGAAGAGTCTCACATCATCATGAAAGATACCTAGCTCTATAATGCAGGTTGCTGCCCTCAGCCCATTTTCACATCTACATGGGAAAATGTCATGCAGGAATCTTCAACCTAAAGCATTTATTTGGACTTGTAAATCTATTTTATGTATTATTTCCATTTATCTTAAGTATAAAAATATTACCTATTTGCAAAGAAAGCATGCATGCTATAAAACTTATCTTTACAAAATATAAGTAGAAAATAGGTCATACAAATGAAGTAAGTTTTATCAGTTTTCTTCACAGTTTATTGATGATCATTCTCTTAAAAGTTTTGCTAAACATGACAGCCCTATTGTGATCAGTCACTACATCAAACAGGAACTTTATTCTTAGGTAAATTCTCTCATTACCAATAGAGTATAATTTCATAACTCCAAGAATCTTTTTGATAACTTTCAATTTCTCTACTATAACCTTTCTAGTGGGGAAAGATTCCTAGTCTTTCATATGTTTTAGCAGTTGAAACAGTTGTAGCACTCAATGACAGACACATCTATGAGAACCTGTGTTTCTCACACAGTTATTTTTCCAACTCACAATTTGACAAACTTTTGTTTACTTGGTGATAGTATTTTATTAAAATCTAAAAAATGATCAGTAAATAATTATTATTTTTTTTTTTTGGTTCTTTTTTTTTCGGAGCTGGGGACCGAACCCAGGGCCTTGCGCTTCCTAGGCAAGCGCTCTACCACTGAGCTAAATCCCCAACCCCTAATAATTATTTTTGATTTTGAAATCTACAGAGCAGTGAAGGGAGCTGAGAGTAACAATTAATTGATATCAGTGTGAGTTCTATGTTCAGATTTCATACATATATAAAACCTGATGACCTGATGTCGCTGTAAAATTATAAAAAAAAATGATGCTGTCTTTTTCCCTGCACTAGGTCCTGATGTCTTGATGCTTGGCTGGCAGATAAGTGGGAAAAGGGATGATGTTGACTGAGTTTTATTAATTATACATTTTTAAAAATTAATTGATTTATATGTGCACATCTTCATGTGGGCATGGGTATATGTGTGCAGTACCTCTGATGACCAAAAGAGAGAAGTAGATTCCCTGGAGCTGGAATTACAGACAGTTGTTTATGAAAGTTGAAAACCTAACTCAAGTCCTCTCCAAAAGAAATAAATATAAAATCTTAGCATCTGAGCCAATGCTCCAGTCCCTTAATTACACATATTTGTGTTTTTCAATATAAATATTGATCATTTTAACATTTTCCACAATCTACTAAAACATCTCAAATCGTATCCAAAGATTACACAGGAAGATATCACTGAACTTCTGTTTCTGAAGAATGTTTCTAGTTGCAACACAGGGAATTCTGGAACTGAAGAGAGAACTATTCAGTTTATAAATGATGCCGAAGAGAAAGAGCTGGGGCAGTGATTGAAGAGGGAGGGAGGGAGGGGGAGAGGGGAAGAGAGAGAAAGAGAGGGAGAGAGAGAGAGAGAGAGAGTTGTTAGAGACACAGTAGTAATAGTCCAGTTGGATTTGGTGAAGTATGATGCCAGACTGACAACAGAGACCTCTAGGGTAGTTTCCAGTTTTATGACTGAACACACTCATAAAGATGATGGTGTTTGCTAGGTGAAAACAGAACAATTAGACAGAATGGCTAGTAAGTTCCTAAATTCAGCTAGGGCTTATTGGACTTATGATGCCTGTGTGAGGTGAATGCAAAAGTTATCTGACTAAAGCAGTGGACACAAGCCAATGCTGCATAATCAATGTAGAAGTTATGCAATGTCCACACAGGTAGAGATGAGGACTGTGGGTCACAACTAAAGGTGCAGGTGTCTCAGAACAATACTTCTTAGCCTTTACTTAGTCCCATTTGATATTAAAACCCTGGGCCCTATTATCACAAGTGCCAGTGTGTCTCTTTTTCTTTCTTTTTTCAAACATGTTATTGCCTTACAAGCACTTCTGATTTACAGTGAAACACTTGAAGGATAAACACAGATTTCTGATGGCCTACATTCAACTACAACTCTGCCAATCTTCATGTTTTAAGAAATGAAGGGCTGTGCGTGTGGTTCAGGTAAAGAGGGTTTGCCTGTCTTGCATAGGTTCAGTCCCCAGCACCCTGTCAAACAGTAATGTTATACACAATTGCCATGACAGCACAAAGGAGACTAAAAATTATATAGCAGGTTTGAGGCTAGCCTGTGCTATATGAGACCCTGTCTCAAAAGAAGAGAAATAACTGACTGAATTATTTATAAAAAGAATAAAACCAATGCAAATTGTTGATTTGGAAAGAGAAGAGAATTTTGGCGAGAACTTGTCTAAAGTCATATGCACACACACCTGTGTACACAAATGCATCTATTCTTATGGATCTGTGTGCTCTTCTGTGTGTAGGAGCAAAGCAAAGGCGTGTCTATGAAATCTTCACCGTGTGTGTGTGTGTGTGTGTGTGTGTGTGTGTTGTTCAGTGAGTGAGGGTGTGGCTGTGCAGTGCTGGAGAAGTCTAAAAAGTCAGGGAAGAAGGGAAAATTGATGGAGGACGAAGAACTCTCCCAGAGCTGGGGATTAGAAGGAAATGAAGAGCTGCAGTCCTTGTGGAGAGAATGGGAAATATGCCAGAGGAGAAAATCTCAGAGGATTGCCAAGCATTTGTGGTCACCTCCAGGTCTGGATGCTGTAAATCCTCAGGGGTACTAATCCTCAGCTTTTGCCTGCCTTCCCCTGTGGTGTAGTAACCTGGGAATGAGGTCTGTTGTGAGGACATAGCTAGCTGAATTGCACCGGAGCAGAAGGCAGGGGGATAGTGGAGCAGCTGGGGATTTCTTTTTAACTATATGTGCCTCTGACACCGAGTCAGGGACATATATTTCATCGTAAAGTATTTGTGAGTGTTGACTGGATCAAGGATTCAGAAAAGCTGGAAGGATTGCAATAGTGACCCTGTGACCCAAAGCTGGTTAAAGAGAGGAAGAATGCATGGGACTAGAAACTGATTTATGACTGTGCTTAGAGTAATGAAATTATTTACTTCACTTCAAATGGGTCTTCAACATCATTGAAAGTAGTCGAACATCGAACATCTCATGTCTTCAGAGGATCCTTGTAGATGTAGATCCTTGTAGAAAGTGGGTGCAGAATCATCCTGCAATAATTTGCCTACCCCTGGATTCTTAAGAGTTAATTATTTGCATATTTTAAAATCATTTTCTTCACAGCTCAGTGTTTCCTGAAACGTTGACATTGCAATCGCCTTGTGAAACAGACTGTATGGACAAACATCTCTACTTCGGAAGCTATTAACTTGTCACTTGGTGTTCAATAAATCAGATCCCTTCAGCTGAATCCTGCAGCCAGATCCCCACCTCTCCTCTTTGCTGTCAGCCTTGGGGAAAATGCAAATCCCCGAACAAGAGGTCTAAAGATTCTTTTCAAATTGAAATGGGTTTTCTATTTGGAAAAGATTAGAAAACACTGAAAACTTGACCACCTCCATTGCCAGAAAATGAAATTCACTGCAACTGTGAGCTGTATTAAAGTTGAAGAGCAGAGTTCCTGCTCTCTTTTCATTTTACTTCCTTTGTGACCTTGTACTAGGTGTTAAACATGGCTGTGCCTGTGAGGCGAAAACAGGACACATGTGTAACTCCTGAGAGGAATTCAGGTCAGGTCATGGAGTTCCTGGCTTTCTCTAATTTCATTTGAAACAAGGTAAAAAGAGCCTGGTGGCAGGTGAGAACCCCACAGGGCCATGGCATAAAAAGTCAGGCTGACCAAACGGTCTTAAGATTCTAACACTGCACAGAAAGAGAAAGACTAGTTAAACTCAGGCAACTTGTTCCCATCTTTTATTGCTCTTTCAGGATCAAGAGCGGTGTGGTCCTGACTCACTGTGTGTATGAATCACAGGATTCAATGAGCTACCAAAAATTGGAGCCTCCATTTCTCTTTCCGTGTTGAGAATGAAACTTTAAAATCGCATTTCTCTTCTTTGTTCACACGGTGCTCTCATTTGATCTTTCTGTCTTTACCAACCTGTCCTGACTGTTCCACAGAAGGAACCTGGGGGCCCTCTGCCCTTTGGGGTGTCAAAGCAGAAGGCAGCGGAGCACCAGAGTATCTTCCCCTTCACTTGATGATCTCTCCCAGGACACCAACACCCTCCCAGAGAGACAACAGAATCCTGACCAGAGGCCACAGAACCATTAACCAACATCCTGATTTACACCAAGCAGTTACCCCTGACTCATAACAAAAACCCGTGAACTCTCTTTTGAGATTATGGCTTTGAAAGTAGTCTAGCTTTCCTAGTATTTTAAATAAAAATGGTTTTATAGATAGTGACAAATGTTATGCAGGTTCAAATGCAGACTGTATTTCTGCTAGACTTGAGCTGCAGTCAAGCACCCTAGCAATTCATCATTGGAAGGTCTAAATCGCAGCGTGGGTCACATAGATACAAAGTCAAGTGCTTTGGGAACATAGCAGGGAATCTCCATGTGACCATCGTCTTCAGAGTTTAAGAGAGCCAATGTGACTAATATATATAGCTATTTGCACATTTGTTAGTCCATTCATTTATTACAAAGTTGTCAAGCCAAATTTATTATCACCATTCATGTAGAATACAGGTAATTTAAGAAACTTGCTGTCATCATGTGCTAATAAGAGGCACAAATGGAGTTCAGCACCAGTTTGCATTGATTTCCCTGCTAAATTACAAAAGGAATGGCTACTTATTAAAAGATTGAGCCAATAGAAACTTATATAAAGAAAATAGTAAAACCTACTAATACTTACATTATAAATTTATATTTTTATGAGCATGTGTACATTTAATTTATATTTAGATTAATGCCTTGCGTACTGTTCTGAAAATGGCCTATAATTATTCTCAGTGAGTATCCTATATAAGATGTTCTATTGATTGTCACCAAATAGCAATATTACAAATGAGTAATTTGTGTAATGTAACATTCGTCATAATATGAGTACGTGTGAGGACTCCAGAATGTTTTTAATGAGAGGTAACAAGAAATGGAAATGTTTGAACAAAATTTTACTCTTATTCTTTTAGTAGGTATTAATATACACATTTTTTAAAAAAAAAATCACCTCTTTTTTTCTTTTAATGAAAGTAGGGTTTTTTTAGGCCCTGCTGGGTGTGAGCCCAGCTTCCTCACCTAGGAAGCATAGTGGAGCTGGCAGTGGCCTGAGAGCAGGCCCTGTGGTTGTGAGCATGAAAGCCAGCCCTGCCTCCTGTCTGGTGCCTTTGAGGGAGATATATCCTCCCTCTCCCTTTGTCCTTGCCACCAGTGGCAGGCAGGTGAGCTATGTCAGAAGTGGTCATCAGAGCAGGAGAGCTGGCTCTGGACCTCCCCTGCAGCCCACCTGGGAGAGCAGTCCCAGCACCTCACTTGGATAGCTCAGTCAGGCTGACCCTGATGGCGGGGACACAGGTAAAGGTGTGAGAGTGGGAGAGTCAGCAGGCTGAGCAGTTCAGATACCTCTTGGACCCAGATTCAGGATTGAATTGACCCAACTCAACATCTACCCTAGTTATTAACTACTGGAGTATATGGAAGGGAAGGTCCTGGCCCAGTCACCAGAGCCGGCCCTGCCTGCAGTTTCCTGTACTAAGTGCTTCTGCCCACCAGAGCAACCGATTCTAAAGCCTGCCTCCATCAATGACCTTCACAGATCTGTGCAAAGTACTCATCAGTGACAGCCTGGACCCCTACTGCTGGAAGATCCTGCAAGATGGAGGGCTGCAGGTGGTGGAGAAGCAGAACTTGAGCAAGGAGGAGCTGGTAGCAGAACTCCAGGACTGTGAAGGCCTTATCATCTGGTTAACTATTAAAGTCACTGCTGATGTCATCAATGCAGTAGAGAAGCTCCAGGTGGTGGGCAAGGCTGGTACAGGCATGGACAATGTGGATCTGGAGGCTGCCACGAGGAAGGGCGTCCTAGTCATGAACACCCTCAATGGAAATAGCCTCAGTGCTGTGGAACTCACCTGTGAAATGATCATGTTCCTGGCCAGGCAGATGCCCCAGGCGACGGCTTCGATGAAAGATGGCAAATGGGACCGGAAGAAGTTCATGGGGACAGAACTGAACGGGAAGACACTGGGAATTCTTGGCCTAGGCAGAATTGGAAGAGAGGTGGCCACCCAAATGCAGTCCTTTGGAATGAAGACTGTAGGCTATGACCCCACCATTTCTCCTAAAGTCATTACCTCCTTTGGTGTTCAGCAGCTGCCGCTGGAGGAGATCTGGCCTCTCTGTGATTTCATCACTGTCCATACCCCACTCCTGCCCTCCACCACAGGCTTGCAGAATGACAGCACCTTTGTCATATGCAAGAAAGGCCTGCGAGTGGAGTATGTGCTCGAGGCGGTATTGTGGATGAAGGTGCCCTGCTCCATCTCCTATAGTCCAGTCAGTGTGCTGGTGGTGCACTGAATATGTTTACAGAAGAGCCGCCAGGGGACCAGGCCTCAGTGGACCATGAGAACAACATAAACTGTCCCCACCTGGATGCTAGCACCAAGGAGGCCCAGAGCCACTCTGGGAAGGAAATCACAGTCCAGTTTGTGGACATGGTGAACAAGAAATCTGCAACAGGAATCGTAAATGCCCAGGCCCTTACCAGTGCCTTCTCTCCACACACCAAGCCTTAGATTGGTCTGGCAGAAGCATTGGGCACACTGATGCACTCCTGGGCTGGCTCCCCTAAAGGGACCATCCAGGTGGTTATACAAGGAACATCTCTGAAGAATGCTGGGACCTGCCTGAGCCCTTCAGTCATTGGTCTTCTGAGAGAAGCATCAAAGCAGGCAGATGTGAACTTGGTGAACGCTAAGCTACTCAATGTCACCACCTCCCACAGTTCTGGGGTCCCAGAGGAGCAGAGCAGTGGGGATGCCTCCTGACTGGCCCTGGCAGGTGGACTTGGTCCAGGGCACCACATCAGTGTCACAGGTGCTCAACACAGCTGTCTTCAGGCCAGAGGTGCCACTACGCAGGGGCTAGCCCCTGCTCCTGTCTTGGGCTCAGCCCTCCAACTCTGTAATGCTGCTTACCATGACTGGCCTCCTGGCAAGGACAGTTGTACAGCTGCTGTCCTACCAAACCTCCAAGGTATCTGATGTAAAGACCTGGCACGTCATGGGCCTCTCCTTCCCTCAGGCTTTTCTGAAGAAACCCACTATGATCTGTACGGAGAGGAGATCACAGAACCGGGGCATCTGCCTATTCTAATATCTAGTAAAAAGTCTAACTCAAAAACAAAAACAAATAAACAAAAAAACAAAACAAAACAAAAAAACAGACAAAAAAAACCCAAAAAACAAAAAGAGGGGGAGGTTCTACAGATCCAAAACTACAGGATCTCCATGACACAGGATACCAAGAGGAGTCCCAGATTCCAGTATTGATAGAGTAGTAGACTAGCAGAACTCAGAGGCCTCATATCAGACCCGCAAGTCATTGCAGTGAGTGTTTGCAAGCGAAGAAATGTGGAGAAAAGGGTGTATTGGGAAACATTCTGACACACTATAGCTTCTACAATGAAACTTTTTCATCTATTTGGGGTGAAAGGTTTCAAGGGTGGATGGCGGGTATGAGAGGAAGGAGAGATGAGTGGGACTTGACAAGGAGAGAGAGAGAGAGAGAGAGAGAGAGAGAGAGAGAGAGAGAGAGAGAGAGAGAGAGAGAGGAGAATCACAAAGAACCACGAAAAGTTTTAAAGAACAAGATAGTTTTGTCTCTTATACAATACAACCTGATTATAGTTTCCCTTCCCACCCCTCCCTCCAGTCCCTGCACAGCCCACCCCCCCCCAAGTCCACTTCCTTTCTGTCTCTATAAAAGAACGACCTCTAAGAGATAACAAGCAGGCATGACAAAGTAACGTATGCAGCAAAGGCGATCACACTGAATCTGGACAAGGCACCAGAGGATGGTAAGGAGGCCCAAGAGCGGGCAGCAGAGTCAGAGCCTCATCTGCTTTCACAGCCAGGAACTATTTTATTGCATTCTGTCTGCAAATCTGATGGAACACCTTTACAGGATGACTTTTCCCTCACCCATTTGCAATCCAAGCCTTGCAGAAAGCTCTGGATTATTGTATTTCCTATGATTCTTTTTGCTTTGCTGAAATATCCCATACTTGATTATGAAGGAAAAATAATTTTGTATGTTGGTGTTCTTTTCACACCATGGAAAAGTAAGGCTTATTTTATGAGAACTGAACTTTCTATATTTTGTTAAGTGAATTTATCTTAAGAAACACTTGAGAGGCATTTTTTTAATTACATAGAAATGAGAAACTTAAACCTTCCCAATACAAATGAATGTTAAACATAGCATGTAAGGGGACAAGAACCCAATTGTCCTGTCTTATCATTCTATCCCATGCAGAAATATCAATTTTACATGATATCCCCAGAAAAAAAGTGTAAAATTGTTATATGTCAAGAAAGGTGGGTGCAGCATGAGCTTTGGTTACACCGCTTTGTGCTCCTGCTGCGTTGCGTGCTTCCAGCCACCTGCCCGACAGCTCCTTGGATCCGTGAATGAAACACACACACAAACACAAACACAAACACAAACACACACACACACACACACACACACACACACACACACACACATTAGCTTATTGTTAAAATACCTTTGCTAACTCAATGACTGGGCACTTCTAACCCTCCTACTACCCTACTACTACCCAGTGGCCACTTACCTGAACTCTCACATGGCTGGTTGGCTTTATCCCTGCAGCTCCTGTGTCCATCCATCTCTCCCCCATACTCTGGTGAATCTCCTCCTCCCCCCTCCTCCTGCCCCATTCCCCTTTTTCCAAACATTGGCTGCTGGCATTTTTATTGATCGTTCAAAAAAAATGGAGGCAAGAACCTTTAGTGTTTGGATACCCAGATTCCCAATTGAATCAAAGCATTAGAACCCATGTCGAACAGTGGGAAATCCAGAAGATGAAGGAGATTCCCACATGTAATGAAGTCTATCTCTACATTCTCTTTTCTCCCATGATTATGCATTAATAAATCTACTCTAGGCCTAATGTTTTGTTAATACGAATGAGTGAGTATTTGTTTATGTTTATTGAAACACCAAGGTGTGGCTTTCTGCAGGCGAGTGCTTCTCTTTCCATCAATACTGAGGAGCATTTCCCTCCCAGTGACTTCCCCAGGCTATATGACATCTTGGCATTCTAATAAGAATCCATGATCATCTGTGGTTTCTAAGCTGGGTCACGAACAGACTGTGTAGTCTCCAATGTTGGTCTCCAAAGGTGACAATAAGGTTATCAGGTTAACAAGTGGACAGCTTTTGGTAAGAGAATGGTATAGGGGGTGGACAAGATCCTGAAAGTTGAGGAGCTGACCAAGTGAGGGAGAGGCTCAGGAAGCCCCAAAGCCTGTCTACTGTATCTTTGTTTCATATTTTACAGCCCTGAGGTTTAACCTCACATGCCAAATTTCACTCTTTTTTTTTTAATTTCAAAATTTAAATTTAAACCTATAACTTAATCTGAAGGGATTCCACAGGATGGTTAGAATTGCATAATTCTCCCCAACAACATTCTGTTTTCTAATACAACATTATGCTTGTGCTTTGACTAATGTTTTGGGATCTCAGAGATGGTAATGAATTTTATTGTAATGAATTAATATAACAAACATTATTTAGTTTGTTGTATGTTGTTAAGAAATGCTTTTTATAGGTTAGTCTGCCTCTTAGATTTAATCTGAAAACTATTAGGTGAAACTATTAAAAAAAACATAAAGACGAACCTTTCCCTAGTTTTGTTGTAAGTTTATATAATTTGCATGGAACACTAGGTTTAATTTTCTTTTTCCATTTAAGTTTGTGAAGCAGTTGGATCCCATTTACCCTCCTCATTTCCAGCCCTGACCCCTTCTCCTGAAACCCTTTCTATTGGTCAGCTCTTACCCCTCTCCTTGTTGAACCTTCTTTCTGACTTCTGTTTACATCTTTTATTTTATATATGTGAAAGAAAGCATGAGACACTTTCTGTCCCACATCTGGCTTCTCTTCCTCTGTGTGGTGATCTCCAGTTCCATCCATTTTGCGGCACCCAATGCAACCATTAGATTCCTACAGGTAAACTGTTCAACACTATGCATGGATGGACCTTGCCTCTGATCCTCTAACCTGGCTATCGTGATCAGTGATGTAGTGACAAAAATCATCAGAGGTCTTGATTATAAACTAATTTGTATTGTTCTGAGTGTATCTGCCAAAGTGGCCTAGTTATATCTTGTTAGAATGTGAACCTGTGCTCGCTTCTCCAGTACCTTCCCAGAATCAGGACTGTTTTATTTCCTGGTGGTAGCCATTCTGAATGACGGTAGACCAAGTGTCACTGTTGCTTTGACTGACATTTTCCCAACTGCTCAAAGGGTTGAACCTATTTTATTCCCCACTCACATGTTTTTATTGGTCTTCTTTCTTCCTCACTGGAAAGCATGCAGTTCATTTGTATGTTTACTCTCAGGTAATTAGGTGAGTTCGTGTGTGTAAAACACATATAATAAATGGTAATTACTGAATGGCATTGTGATTTTGCTGCATTGTTAAATAAGCTATGTCCATCCATGCAGGAGGGATAAAGAGACAGAGGGAAGACTTTTGCTTAAGTTTGAAGATCCTTTCAGGGTGGGCTTTCCAGTTGACGTTCATTATATTTGTTTCTCTCTCCTCTTTCCCTTCCCTCCCTCTCCTCCCACCTGGTTTTTATGTGTTTCTTCCTGCCCCCTCACCTTTCACACAGTTGGATGAAAATAAGTTAATGCACCTACTACATTTTTTTCAGATCCCAGAAATCTGTGTGACATATTGAATGATTACAATTGAATCATGACTGTCAAAATAAAGTTTATGCTTACAATGTTATAGACTAATCTAATTAGACTCCAACATTTTCTAAGCAAATAAATACCAATTTAAATAAATTTTGTTCTTAAATCATCCTTTATTTTCTCCCAAGCTATGAATATATCATTTATCTCTTTTCTGGATAAAACATGCAATGTGAATTCACAGGAATGCCCATCTACACAACACAGGTAAGGATCATCCAGCATCAACAAATAAAAATCAAGGAAAAATAGCAATCACACATCCTAAGCACTTAACCCCAATTAGACATAAATGTAGGCCAGGAACTGCACAATAATCTCCGAAGAAATCTGCCTTGTAAGCAACAGACTTAAAAGATAATATAATCCAACAGTCAAAATGTAATGCTTAGAATACAATAAAATTCAGCCTAATACCAGAAGAAAGCAAAACATACGTAGAAAAGAGACAAGATTAAAGCCAGAGATATGACAGAGGTCAGAATTAATCTGGAAGCAATTTTAAAGTTTTAATAATCAATCTAAGTCAATTACAATTTTTTAAATCATCTGAAAAGTAGAAAAAAATCAAAATGAAATCAAAAGAAAACCACGGCACTGAAAAATTCAATATTGTAAAATAAAAACTCAATGAATGAACTTTAGAATTGAGATGATACATGATAGAGTCATGTAATTGGAGGACAGACAGATGAATTTGTTCAGTACAAAAACAGAAGAAAAAGACTCTAAAAATGACCAGAGTAGAATTAATTCCAAAATTGTAGGAACTTTCCCAGGCAAGGGCTCAGATCTTCTCTTATTCAAAACCCAATTAAATACAACAAACAAACAGACAACAACAAACCAGCCACTATGTTTCCAATAACTTCAACAGTATACTAAGCAAAGAGATCTAAGCAAAAATATAAGGGCATCTTTGGGCAAGATCATTCAACACTTCTACTTTTACTGTAACTCCTAAATGAATACAGCAGAGAAGGAAAATTGACATTGATCAGACCAAAAGCATGTAACAAATTTCACATAATCATGATTTAAAGAAAGGGAACTCTTAGTAGGAGAGTCACAGAATATAATTCTGCCATTTAATGACCATAATTCATTTAAAACTGCAACCACGGGACACATGTGCAGTTCACACGGCTGTGGTGCAGGATGCTAGATATTAAATGAAAGAGACTAAAGACTTCATGGGACACAGGACACAAATGCCTGTGTACAGCAATTCCAGAAAGACTCAGGAAGTCCTTTGCATACAAGAATGCTGAATTTCACTCATATTTTTCATTTATACTTTTATGTCCACTTGCTGTCTTTTATTGAGCGCATTATGTTATGAGCAGCGTATTATTTTATACTGATCTGTATTTCATATCCTAATTCATGCAATCACCAAAAACATTAATATATTAGCAACCCAGAACTATTTTTTACTTCTGTGGGATGGGGAAAATTGCCTTTCTATGTGTCTCAGGATCTGCTTTCTCTCCATGCCTTTAGTCTGTGTCTTAATATTTGATGGCATTTAAAGAAAAACATCTTCATTTGTACATGTAATGTATCCCAAAATGCACTATACTCTGTTCTGGAGGGGCCTGCCTAGTGTTTATGACACAATAAATCTGAAATTTTCAAACTGCAGCCATTTTTCTGTATAGATTTCTAAATAAAATTCTGCAGATTAAAACACAATAGTTATAAATAATTCTCTTTGAGTGTTAGAAGCTAAACACAGCAGCTGCATTTGAGATTTCACTTAAATATTTATAAGCCCTGTGAGATGTATCATCAGTAATTCCAGGGTATTTGGTAAGTGGGAGGCAGCTTCATATATAAGCATTAACTCAACATTTACAAATGCCATCCTTCAGGAAGAAAATGGCTGTGAATTTTTAAAGAATAATTGAATGCAAAAAAGCAAAGATCCAATGATTTGCAAGCAAAAAAACATTTCTCGAAAAAGCAAACAAAATGAAAACAAAAAACTGCAATAAAAGAAAGATGTCTTAGTAAGTCACCTGCCTGTATTCACCAACTAATTCCATTATTCTAAGAGAATTCTGGTGAAGTGATTTTAATGCGAAATATGCATAGCAGAAAAACCTCCAAAGAGGGACAAATGACTGAGCATGAAGGTGGGGTGAGACCTGTAATCCCAGCAGTACAAAGGCAGTGGACAGGAAATGATGAGTTCAAGGCCAATCAAATCTACAGAATGAGCCCTTGTAAACAGAAATACATTCCATTATATTATCTTCCTTGTGTAACCTATTTTTATTACCCTTATTTTTATAGTTCGGACATTAGCCCTGTCCCAGTCTGCCCTCCCACGGTTCCTCATCTCATTTTTCTTCCACGGTGTCTTCAAGAAGATGTACCCACAGCCAGGCCTCCCCATTCCTTTGGGCCTCAAGTCTCTCAAGGGTTAGGAACCTCTTCTCCCACTGATACTTAACCTGTTTTTTTCAGTGAATATTTTGCAGTGGTGAACCTTTTAAACGTAATAGCATGATTTTTATTCTCCAGACAGATTATTTAAAGCACAGATATATGTATTTCCTTAATCTAGTATCTATTGTTTTGTTAAATATTACCCATTTCTACTTCATTTTAGGTCTAGGTATCTTTAAGCACAAATGTCAGCTATCGCAAATACCAAGATCCCTAATCTGCTTAGTCAAGTTCTGGGTTCCAGTGAGAAACATTACATTATGATGTAAGGATAAGAGTAACTGAGCAAGATACCCAGTGTGAAATCCATGTGCCTCCATGTGTATGTAAGCTGCATATATAGGCACACGTAGACACATGTGGAGATGTATGCAAACATGCATGCACATCATCACATATGCATGGAAAAAAAAGAAAAGAAACATCAAAATAGACAAGATGGTTGTTCCACAGGGTTTACATTAGGTCAGTTACACTGATACTTTATCTGAAGCAAGTAGCAGAAAAACTTACATTCTTTAAAGTCTTTATATAACTCACTTTAAAAAAATGAAGGAGAAACAAGGAGTTATATTAAGACTTTTAAAGAGATGGAGGACCTTATAGGTGTGGGGAAAGCAAAATAACCCCATTTGTTGAGTCCTACTCATTGTTTTCAGTTATACACAAATCAAAGGTGTGTGTTCAGATTGTTCTGCTGTGATTTTTGAGTATGCTTGTGAAATATTAATGGGGCTAATTATAGGGAAGCTTCTCATAGCACATTCCCCCAAAAATCATTAAGAAAGTGCTATGCACATCCAGCAAAATGGAAAAGGTTGCTGATTGGCCAATGCTGACTGTTTATTTACATAAATCATGACCCCATTAACTAAATGCTTTCTCCCTAAATAGCGGCAATTTTAGACTTGAATTATCTAAATAATTGACTCAATTCTTCATCTTGGCTTGCCAGTGTACACACAACCTTTGACTTAAAGACGAATATGAGCTTTTGTGGGTTTAGCTGACATTACCAAATTACTTATTTTCTTAGTGATTTTTATCTAATTAGAGTCATAATCTGAAATAACTTATGTTCCTTAGCCCCACGCAATTCAAGCCGTTGCTGATTTTATGCTCAAATTCCAATATACACACTGAGTATTGGGAGAAGTTGGCCTGCAAAACAGAACTAAGTTGGAAAATGATACGATGTTTTTATTTCCCCCAACAAATAAAATAAGGTAGAAGAAAAAATCATAGTTTCTATGAAACTGGAATTAGGAAAAATTTCAAACACTTGCTTCCAGCAGCATTGATGACTAAGTTGGTTTATTACTTTTGCACGATTAATGTTGGACCAGATAGGATAACAGAAAACAAGAATGAGAGAAAGATGGCCCCTCCTTCTACACTAGCCAAAAAGCCAGTTATTTGCTCTTCCGGTTGCCAAGATTTTCAGTTGATTTCTTGGATTTCATTCCCAGTGTTTTCTGTCTTAACTTGTTAGGGGTGGCGTTCTTTTCTGATATTTTATGGCTAGTGTTCCTACTGATTTAGACAGCAGTAATTAGTCAGAAAACAATGTTCCACTACAATGTAAACTTTCCCAGCCAAGAAGAGAAGATGTGGAATTTTTTCTTATCTGGAGCTTGGCCCCGAGTTTTTAATTTTTCATCTGACCAGATTTCCATTGTGTATGCATCCCTAGACAATCAGTGCCAGCCATGATTAATTGTTCTGTTTTGGACTTCTGGTATACATAAAAGAGTGACTGGTCATTCCTCTGTTGACTGACTTCCTTGTGGCTTGCAGCCGGCTCTTTGTTTCTGGTAGATTGTGAATCACACCCTCGTAGTGGGACCAACCTGAGATAGTTCGGTTTGAATGTTTTCTGCCCTACCACTTAGGTGTGAATTAAGCTAGAGGGTCTATATAAAAAAAAGTTGTGTTCATAAAGACAATAGGTAACATGTTTATTCTGTGATAGGTAAGAGACACTCAGATTTTGAATCCTTGTATGTATAGGCTACAGGAAAAGGAGAACCTTTTTTCATTGATAGTAGGAGTACAAACTGGTCCAATTACATGAAATCTGCATGAGAGCTTATTATTACAACTAAAGGTAGAACTATCTATAACCAGCTATATACTCCTAGGTTCCCACTCACACAAAGGACTTTAGGCCCTGCCACAGAGATGCCTACAAATTCACATTTGTCACAGTAGCCAAAAAATGGGATGTGCAAGATGTCCATAGAAAAGTGGGCAATGGCTGTGTGTTATATATACACACAATGGAATATTATTCATTCATAAATTAAAAGTATAAGAAATTTTTTGGAAAACACATTAGTCAAGAAATCATGAAATTAAATGAGGTAATCTCAATTCCTAGAGATACACACTGTAAGTTTTTGCTCATACCCAGGTCCTATCTTTTACATACACCTGTAATTACATGGAAACGAGTATGAATAGAAATCATAAAACTAAAATGTGGACCATGAAATTGTGAACAGATGTTTTTGGAGTAAAGAGGATAAGAATTCTTGAGACATAAAAGAAGAAATGGAGATGGAAAAATACAAGTGTTGGGAGCTGTGGGTTAAGGATAGAAGGAGGAAGAGAAGCACAGCTTGTGTGGAAATAGCATGAGGAATTCTAATGCTATATGCTAATTTAAAAACAAAACTGCTAAGAAACTCATTTAGGTTAGGAACACAAGTGTGTATATACGGACATATACACACATACATGAATACACACACACACACATATACACACACACACACACTGTGTACCTGCATACATTGCTTACAGTGCTGTTTTGCATTTGATTTACATTTCATATATGAATTTCTTTCAGATTTGCCATCTCCAGCATACTCCACATCAAGGAGAGACTGAAAGCTTTTCTAGTTGCCCACTACTAATTGTCAGCAATGTTCACCAATGGAGAGATAGAGCCAGTTCTGGCTTTCTAAGAACATTGTATCAAAGTATTGTAAAGTCACAAACTTGAAAAGAGACTCATTAATCTAAAATTCTCAATATCAGAGATTTAAAATCACAATGCAAAGAGGACCTTTTCTCTCCCTTTTGGCTCCAAGCTTGACTACTCTTCCTGGTATTTCTAGGTCACAGTGATTCCGTAGACGCTTCAGTGACTCCTTGATGCACACCACGATCTACCTGTGACATTCTGTGCACAATGCTGGTTTAGGGACTGCCTCTGATTGCATGTGAGCTCATCTCGATGAGCAAAATTCACACCCACTGAGGCAAGTGATCAGGACTGAAATGCATGTTCCAGACAGGCAGTCCTCACCTCCGCATACTTTCCCACATACCTGTAATACAGAGGCAAATCTCTCAGCCCAGAGTTTAACACTTTTACTAACTTCTGTGTAGTGTTAGGGTAGATGACCATACCTAACCTCCCAGGAAACAAATACATTTCCTAAGGATTTATTTTATACTTATCATTGCCATAGTTATTTTTCCTTGATATAATTTATCCTTAGTCACAAAATGCAGTGGCCTACAAAAACATAAAAGAACAACCAATCACAAACTAGAATGTGGTGGTCCCTCTATGTACTTGTGCCTGAGGTGCAAAGCCAAGTTGTCTATGAAAGGAATCACTGTAGAAAACGGCACCAGGCTAGGCATTGGCAAGGCAGCCACAGATAACAGGAAGTGAGTTCCTCAAAAGCAGGAAGAGGTGCTGACAGGCAAGAGAGGAAAGAGGGTGAAGAAAAAAGAGAAGCTGGGAATTGATAAGAACAATATAAATTTTGATAACCTTTACGAAGCTAGTCTACTTTTAATATGCTTCGAACTGTGTGGTTGGCTGATATCAACGGTTGAGGAATATATCAGTCAATGACTGAAAGTCTTGAATGGTTGATTGATGAGTTCAGATTTTATCATATAGCTCAAGCCAAGAATGACTCACTTATCTCCCATGACTGAGCCATTAGATTCCCCTGTACAGTCACCAACTTTTCCTCAATTTCTTCTTTGGTTGTAAATACTCATTTTCTACTTATAACTTCATTAAGCAGGTTCATTGCTCATGATGCTTTGTTTTTTGTTTTCTTATTAATTCTTTTAATTAAGTTTATTTTGATTGCATAGAACATAAGGCTGAAGAGCTTGCTGTGTTTAAAAGAATCTGCTGCTCTCTCAGAGGACAGAGCTCAGTTCCCATCTTCTACATCAGGCATTCCTATCCTGTACATCAGGCAGCATACAACACACACACACACACACACACACACACACTTAAATTTAGTGGATGGGAAAGGTACTAGCCACACAAGCCGCCATGGATGGTTCAAACCTACTTTACCCAGATTTGTCTAGGACATCACTCTTTCCTCTTAGATATCAGTTCCCATTTTCACATTTTTTTTCTTTTTTTTTTCTTTTTTTCAGAGCTGGGGACCGAACCCAGGGCCTTGCGCTTGCTAGGCAAGCGCTCTACCACTGAGCTAAATTCCCAACCCCCCCATTTTCACATTTTTAAGGTAGTTTCTAAGCACCCACTTTTCATTTCCAAATTTTAGGCTGAGCAAAGGAAAAGGAAAGAAAAGAATTGGTACAAACCAATTCCAACAGTGTTTAATGTGTTTTCCTAGGAACTATGTCAGATCTATTCCTTTATGTGTTATCTTCAAGGGTGGGAAGAATTCCTGGCTGGACAGAGTAGAAGACAGTATTGGCTCACTTACTCACAATTCCTGCTGCGTGGCCATCCCTCTCTGTTCAGTCCCTTTGATGGTTAATTTTAATTGTCAACATGCAACAGCTTGTTTGAGGAATTATCTATAGAACATGTTGATCCATGGACATTTCTGTTGGAGATTGTCTTGTTCTTAGTTGATATAGGAATAAACAGTCCATTGTGGGTGGCACCATTCCCTGTGCAGGGAGTCTTGAACAGTGTGAGAATGAAATCTGGCTGAGAGTGATCAAACAAGGATCCATGAGTTTATTCTCTCTCTCTGCTCTTGAGAGTGGATATGACTCTTACTTTGCTGCAATTCTGGGATGGTAAGGTGAACAAACCCTTTCTTCTTCTGTATTTTTCTCATCAAAATATTTGATCACACAACTGTAATGAAAGTGGAACATGAACTGATTCAGATTCCTTGGCAGGGCTTTCAGGATATTATTCTAAGGTGCTTTACTGAAAGCCCATAAATAACACACACACACACACACACACACACACACACACACACACACACACACACACACACACACACATCTGTTTGTCTAAGCATTTTTGTTGACGTGATTCTGTGACTTTCAGCTTTCTCAAGAGTCACTCTTGTGAGACTGTATCTTTTCTTTGTGTCTCACATTAACTTGATTTTTTTCTAAAGCTTTAACTCCATACAATGGTTTTCTCTGTGCTAACTCCATCCTAGCATGGTAAACAGAGAGAAAATTAACTTTCAAGACAATGCATGAGTGGTAATTGTTCAAACATGCCTCATTTTGGTGTTTTCCTTTGAATATTATGAGACTTAAAACCTGAATTTTATATCAGTTATCCTTATACATATTGTTCATTGTATAGACAAATGCTCTCTGTTAAATATCTCCAAAATATAAGGAAATGATAGTTTATTTGATATTCACTCTACTAAGACTTCTTAATCATAGATATTATACTGAACTGTGAGTCTGGATTCAGTATTCAAGAAAATCAATTTCAGATCAGTATTATCCAAGGGTGTTGCAAGAAGGCAGATGACTTACACACCATGTGCAGAGAGTTTTACCACAGTTTCTGATTGCAGCATTGAGTATTGTGGACAAGGAGACTGTACCTCATGGGGATAAATGACACCAGACTCTATTTGCATGTGTTACTGCTTGTCTGGACCACCCACCTGGTGGGGAATTTCACCCTGGGCGGTGGGGTGGTGTATGTCCCTGTGAACTGACCCTCCTGCTGAGAAAGACTAAAACTAAAAAGAAAGAGAAAAAAATCAACTTAAAAAGTACTTTCAGGACTATTTTCCAACGTCGAGGTCAGCGACTTGCCCTTAAACCCATAATTCTTGATCTGTTTAACATAGTGTCTTGTCTGTTATTCATCACCTTGCTTCCCTGAAGCACTTTGAACCCTCTAGTGAGGCCAGTTCATGTAGAACAGCATCAGCTGGTGTGTCAGAAAGTGCTCTGAAATATCAGGCTCACTTGAGGTTGACTGATTGGCAAAAATTATAAAATAATGAGGTCTGTACAGAGTCACAGCCTCTCACCAAGGGTTCTGTGTTCCATGAAGTCCTAGGTAACATGGTTAAATGTAGTGGTAGCCCCTCCATACAAGTGAATGTGCAGCTGTGTCTTATACTGTGAAAAAGACCGGGTGATGTGGACATTTAAGTCAGTTCTTAGAAAACAGCTACATGTCTGGGTTTGGATATAATAAGGGTGGATAATGGGGGATGTTATCTCATGAGTTTGTTGTTTAAAGGCTCTGCATTGTGAGAACACAGACCCTGCATTGTGAGAACACAGACCCGTTGTGGTAAAATACAGCACAATGTGCTGTAATCCAAAGGTCCGGAAGTTCTATTAGTAATTTTCCCCATAGCACAATGTGCTTGGTTACAATGAATTGACAGGTAGGATTAACCACGCACTGCATAGGCAAGGCCAGCTTGGGGAGCATGTGCAGCAAAGCCAGCCGCGAAAAGTGTTCCCAGAACACACACACACACACACACACACACACACACAGGCTTTTAGTGTATAACGTTATTTTCAGTTAACTGAAGGTGAACCAAAGAGATGTTTTCTGATAACAAAAACATTTTTAAAAATCAATAAAAACACAAAATAAAACAATGTTGCTTAGTTCAAGTTAAAATTCAGAGAATCTGACATTCTGACCAGAAAGTAAAATTAGGCATGCAATTTTTAATCTCATAAATTGGTGAAATTTAGAGTCAGCAGAAAATTAGATGAGGTGAAGAAAACTTAAATGTGAGAAGGCTTGATTGGTGGCTATTTTTGGATTCAGAGACACTGGGGGAGCCCTCTGATTCTTGTCTACAAGGTTTAACGTTTTGTGTCCTACAGTGCCCTGTGTCAATCAAAATGACATGAAAATTTATACTAACTCGGAGAATGTCCTTTCCAGGGGCCACATCATGGCAAAACTTCAGACATGTGCTGCTGTAGGATGAGGGCAGAGCCTACACACATGGCCGTTATGTACGGTTAGCAGATGGGATGCCAGTTGAGTTCCTGTATGTTCATTTCCAAAGGCTGGCAGATTAGTAGTATGCACTCTGATGAAAGCCACAGCGTACGCTGAAAGATCAATTAGCCCCAATGAAAAACGGACACAATTCAGTTTTCAGCGTTTGCTGAAGAAGAGAGGTGAGACAGTATATAAAGTATGAAAACTGGGTTAAAAATAACACCTATGTTTAGCATCCTTATAAAGCTCAAATATAAACTATCAATTATTTTAATCTCTGGGTATTAACATGTCAGCTTATGTTTGAGAGCTTCCTACTTAATATAATAGCAATCTTTGTATAGTTTGATTATCGAAGTGTCTTCAATTTTAAGTTGATATTACTGAATTTAAGAGAAAATAAGTATAATAAAAATAACTATAGGTTTAAATCTACCTTTTTTTTTAAAGATTACTTTATTCATGCACATATGTGCACAAGCCTTTGTGGGTGACTGTGGAACCCAGAAGAGAGGGCGTACTCCCCTGGAGCTGCCTAACATACATGGAGGGACTCAACTCCAGCCTTCTACAAAAACAACATATGCTCTTAAACATTGGCTCATCTCTCCAAGAGCCAAATTCACCTGCTCTCAAAGCTACCTTCATTCAGTTGAATAAAAGTATTTTAGTAAAATCTATCCAAACCATGAATTAATTTTTAAAAACTGGAAAAAAATCTAGCCAATGTCATCTTTCTTGTTGTCCAGACAAACAGCTACTACCATGCATATATATATTCCTTATTACCTGAAATTAACTTTCTACTCATCGGCAGAATGACCCATTCATGACCACCTTCACAGTGGAACACTGATAATCACACTATTGCTGTTTAGCACCAGTGAAGTAAATAGTCACTATCGTGAATGTCATAGCTCCTGAAAAATTACTTGTAGAGAACAATTCTCTGTACGTTTAAAGAATGCTATGTTCTGTCTCAGAACTTAGAGTTGAAGTTCATTGACAGCAGTGGTCATAATACAGCTAGAATCTGGGACAACTATAATAAAGCAGCAGGCATTAGATGTCTCCTTGCCTCAGGACAGAAGAAATGTCTCTCCTCTCATCTGTGGCAAGGCTCAAAGCTGTCACAGAAGAAAAGCGAAACAAAGAAAAATATAGAAGGCTTCTGTCACAATGTCTTTCCTTGACCCTGGAGTCTTTGGTCATGAAGACCTAAAGATCCACTGCAAACTGTCTTCCACAGAGTCACAGAGCAGAATGGCCAAAGGACCAAGGCTGTGACTTGATGGCAATAAGTCAGGAGAGTCTCAGAAGCTTCATACACAGGGCTTCTTGTCTTACACTGTCCTCACCTGCTGAGAGGCAATGTTTGAAGTACTGAGAAGGGAGGTACATCTGAAGATGTGCTTATCACTTCATGAGGAGAAAAACCAATGGGAACATAGCTCTCCTTTGTGATTTCTGTTTCCTTCAACTTAATGTAAAACAAGATGCTTCTGCACTCATGATATAATATGCTCAATAAAAGACAGAAAGTGGCCATAAAAGGGAATAAGATATTGAATATTCTTGGAAACAACAAGGGGGTACTCTAATAAAATGCAAATCTTCGTGTAAAAATGATCATCAGAATGAAGTTCGACCATATAATTTTGTCTGAATAATATAAATCCAGATATCTGAGTCATTAGTCCACAAATCATAGGTCTTGTAAGATTGAAAAATAACCAAATTAATTCACTTGCTCTAAGTCAATTTAAATTCAATGCCAACACTTTCTTTGCTCTATTCTGTAATATTTAAAGACAATGGATTAAATATTCAGAAATACATCCAAGTAACTTGAAAATGTAATTTATTTGAGGGTTTTATAGTAATTTGCGAATTCTAACTGCACTGTTATTTAGCCTGACTCTTTTCCCACCCCCTCCTTCCCTATCCTCATTGCTCTCTTTATTGCTGTTTCTAGGCAGCGATCCATTTTCCAGAACACAGCCCTCTTCAGCAGCTTCTTTTGCTTCATGAGTGTAGTTGTGTGGGCAGGGATTGGGTTAAGGAATGAGAGCATTTACCATTTCATTTGGAATTGTAAACTATCCCAACTCAAGCCTAATTGTACAGAGAAGCAGCCATCCTCGTGTGATACCTATTTGTTCCATTGTGCTTCCTTTTAGGAAATATCCTACACACTTGAGGAGGTATCTTCCTGTTTCTGCTGTTAGAAACCTGCTTCAGTCTTCACTGATCTTGGAGACTTCTGATCGTTCGAAGGATAAGATATGTACATCAATAGTCATACGGGAAAGTTTCAAAGTAAGTATGTCATGAGCAACAGTGCCCTGCTCCACTCTTGGTTTGCTGAGCACATGAGTGCCTGAGCACACACCATAAGCACCAGCTAAGAACATTTGAAAATTTCCTGGTAGAGCACAAATGGAAACAAGTGTCACTTCTCTATGAATTTACAAACATTTGAATTTCCTTTGCACAGTTTTTAAGTCTTTCCCTTATTTTTTTAACCTTCTCTTAAACTTTCTCCCTGCTATGATGAGTAGATCAAGTAAACATTTTCCTAGCTATCATGGAACCTGAAGTGGACTTTCATCTAGAAAGTCATTGAAGAGTTCATTCCTTGAGAGCACCCGTCGCATGGTCCCCTCATCTGCCTCCACACTCTTCCAAGATTTGTCTTGTTCACATTTACTGCATTATTAAGTCATTAAAGTTCACTTTCCCAGAACACTCTCTTCTGAATTATCTGGTATTGACGTAGTCTCACAGCCAGTGATCCCTCTAACCTTCTGAAATCCCGTGCGTTATTGCAGTAAGGTTCTGTTCCACTATCAGGTCAATGATTTAGACTCTGCATGGTTTAATTTGTTCTCAGATATGCAATCCAATAATCCACTACTGCTTACTCAAAACACATCAGGCGTTACACTACCCAAAGAAGGTACACTGTCCTCTACTGCGACAATATGGAAAATGTGACATGGAAATTATTCAGGCAATCAGTGAAATAATGTGCAAATGGCATTTTAGAGTTTGTTATAGAGTAGGATAGAGAAACATATCTTAATTGAACTTATGGTGTTGCAGAAAAATCTTCAGAAAGTTAAAGAACTACACAGGGTGCACAGGCAAGATTCAGGAGGATGTGCATATGGTGTATATGTGTGTGTGTGTGGGTGTGTGTGTGTGGGGGTGTATGTGTGTGTGTGTGTGTACACATGCCTGTATATGTATGTGTATGTGTGTGTGTGTGTATGTGTGTGTGTGTGTGTGTGTGTGTGTGTGTGAAAGAGATAGAAATTTAAGGACTTAAATTTGTGAACAGAAAACATTTTTTAGTGTTCTGAGTGGTGCCACAACATTACATGGATTAAATCTGCTCTGTTCTGTTTATTTCTCATTTGTACCTCAATAAACCTGAAAAAAATCAAGTAAAAATGATTTAACTCCACTTAAATATGTAAATGAATAAAGTCAATCAGCTTCCATTAGTCCATCAGTGAACAATGTACAGACTGTGCAGCTGTGAGATGTCCTGTAATCCACTGAGGCTTCATTTTTGCTCTAGTCTGCGTTTTTGAATGATATTGATAGGACTGCTGCAAGCCTATCCATGCTGCCCTCTGTTGCATAAGAAATGTGCTTATCAACGGGCCTCCAGCTATCAATAACTATAGCATAGGCCACTGGACACTTGTGGCTGCAATAAATGTTGAATTGTGGGTATTGTACACCTATATTCTGTATATAGAAGCAGGCAAGCTGACAGGAGGCCTAGGGACGAGTCTTCCAAATAGCAGTGTCCTCTATGGTGCTTTATGAAGTCATACTTTGTTTGACAGGCACAGTCGGTTACAGAAGTAGTGGAGTCCAAGAACTATAAAGAGGGAAGTAAATGTTGAATTGTGGGCCATGGTTGAGTAGGCAACTCCGTTCCCCTAAAAGTACCATGTATTGATTCCTTCTCCAAACCGAACTCAAGCTTGAAGCAGCAAACCCTAAATTCAGTGTTCACCTTGGAAAGCCCACTAAATTAACTGAGCTGTGTGGAAAGGGATATACAGAATGAAATACCAGATCTATCACAAGGAATAAATGTGAAGCCTTAAGTGGCAGAAATGTTCATTAAATTAATTTAATCATCCATATATATAATATTAAGTAATATGATTACACGTCATTATTACTCATCAAAATATGGGAATCTAAATACTATATAAAATCCATAAGACTCAGAAGCAGCCTCAAACACAAATTGGGCTGGAGAGATGCCTGGAAGGTTAAAAATGCTTGCTGCTCTGACAGAGGACCTCAGTATGGTTCTCAGTGCTCACAACCACCGCCAGTACCTCCTTCTAGCATCTCTGGGCACTCACGTTTATGGACACATACCCACACAGATACGTATGCAAACATATATATAATCATAAACAAAAATATTTTTAAATGTGAGTTGGAATTTAAGAATCTAAGATTATAGTAATTTTTCCTGAAAATCCTCCTTGAGTAGCTGAGTGAAGCCAGGAAGTGGCTCACACTAAATCAGAGCTTGGGTTTCAGCCTGGGATATAAACAAGGGGCTCAGATCACTGCATAGATCCAATAAGGTCCTAGCCTCCCAGCGCTCATGTGCACATACCCACCCTCACACATACGAGTGTTGGCGTTCTAGTGAGAGCTAGTAAAAACTGAGAAGTAACTACCAAGGTAGGCTAATGCATTTCAATAAGAAAATTCAAGTCAAGGATGGAAAGTAACAAATAATAGAGAATCCCTTGTTTTATATGATAATAATAAGGGTAAAGCCTTATTGATGATCAGAAACATGAAGGAAGTGAGAATAGGAGACAGAGACATTTAAATAGAAGGAGGGGGATATTCTTACAGAGAGAAGCATGGTAACACCTCTGGAGAGCAGTTGCATGCATTCAATTAAGTCGTGTTATAAGGCTAAGGCAGCCATAGTGAGAGCTGGAAGAGCAGCTCCATCATCATAGAGAGATGCAGACTGCATGGGGATGTTGCCAATAAGGTTGGCACCACATGGAAATGCTGAGCAGAATGTGGACCTAGAAGGGTGTGAGCTGTGCAGGGTCACTGACGATGTGTGGAAATACAATCTCCATGGAAACAAGAAAGGGAGTTAAATACCAGCAAGGATAACAATTAGTTAACAATGAAGTGTGGTTATTCTGATCATGTTCTTAAAATCTAGGCCAGAAATTGACAAATGATATGGAAGTTTAACATGCATGTGCATAATCTCAGCATTTGAGTAGTTGACACAGGAGGATTGTGAGTTTGGAGCCAGATTGTTTGCATAGTCAGGTAAGTTGAGGGCAAGTAGAACTACAGAGTGTGGATATGTATCAACAATTTACAAAAGTAAAGGAGGAGGAGGGGAAAGATAGTTAGCTGATTGGTTATCGTAAAGCTTTTGAAACCAGGTTGTGAACTCAAACGGAGTTAACAAACTCAAGTTGGGGCTCAAAAAACCTAGCAACAATAAAGTTTTCCCAATATATAAAAACCCCAGATTGTTCCAATGTCAATGTGTGATGAATCAAGGAGGTTCCGATGACACTGGCCTTCATCTTCAAGCAGGCTTGATTCTGCACACACATGGACACGTCAGCATCCATGCGGTTAGGATGCTCAGAGCCAACAAACACAGCCTGAAACAGCGTGGCTCAGATCTCACACCACAGTGTCTCTGCTGGGCACATACGTTTATGCTCTGTAAAAACATAATGGCTTAGTTATGGAAAACCGAGGCTTAATATTTTCCTACCATCCTCTCTCAGCGTGTAAATACCAACCTAATATAGCTTTCAGTCGATTGAGAGTTAGAATATTTGATTTTAAAACTATTGCCTTTTGAGTTACAGAATTGGTTTGCATACAAAACCATTCAGTGAAATTTAGCTTGTGCTTAAAACACAGTTCTTAATAGTTCATGTAATTGTAAACTTCATGTCCATTAGTTTAAATGATTTATGTATATTTATACGCATGTGCTTGTGTGCATATGCACATATGTGTACAGGTGCCTGAAGAGGTCAGAAGAGAGCCTTTGGATCCCTTGGATTTGAATTTGCAGTTAATTGTCAGCCATTTCACTCGGGTGCTAGGAAGTGAAATCTTGGATCCTTAGCAGGAGCAGCAAGTGCTCTAAACCCCTGAGCAACCTCTACAGCCCCGCTATTAATCCTTTCTGTAAAAACAATTAGGTTCACCAATTTCATTATGATGAACATTTCCTTTGACTTTGAAAACAGAACAATTCTATGTATGCCTAAGAATTGTTCTTAACATCTATTTCTTTGCGAGTTATTATCAGTAAGTATGTTTCCAGAGGCATTTGAAATTTTCGTTGGTAAACAGGGTCCTGGGGTAGACATGGGTAGTAGGGAGAATGAAGTTAAACATGACTTTAAAATTTGATGCCTGAGTGACATATGAATCAATTCTTCAGCTGAGTACGGAAAGTACTTAGAGGGACTGCAGTAAACATTCGAAGTTTAGTCTTACTTATTTTGAAGTAACACACTTCAAATATGTATCTATTTGGTATATATATACATATATATATATATATAACTTCTAAATTATATATATATATATGTATAAATACACATAGGATACTTAAAATGGGAAACATTATAGGGTAGCTTTTGATCTGTCCCTGGAGACTTTTCTACAGGAACTTTCTTTTTCATGTTTTCAAGCTTTCCTCTGTGTTACTGCAAGTATGAAATGATTAATATTTTCATTATTTATGACTATTAATAATTAAATATAATATCTTCAGTAATCTATTCTACTGATTCTATCAGCTGTGTCATTTCAACATCAGATTTTTCTATCATGTTCCTTTCAATCCCCATGCTGAACTGAATTGTCTTGTAAGAGCATTGTGGCGAGTGCTACTTTCAGAGATGAACAACGCCATTGTTAAAGGAAAGGAAGATGCACATCCTGCCCTCCTAACCTTTCACTGTGTGCTTTGTGGTTCTGAGTGAGCTCTTCTCAGCTCATTCTTGGAGACACAGTGCATTTCTATTTGTAATAAACACCCAGCCCAAGTGATTTACTTGAATCCTGGTCTGAGATGCTCCAGGCAGCGGGAGAGGTGTGGGCTGGCTTTGATCTTCCCTCGTCACTTTGCTCCTTCTCTGATAATCAGTTTTTATGATGGCATGCCTCATGTTGAAAATTTTTATTTGGTTAGATACTGTGTGCTATCATATGTCTGTAAATGTTAGAAATTTTACTTTTGAAATTTGGAAATTTTATTCTCTTGAGTCTTCCTTTTTATGCTTGTGTGGTCTGTGCTCACCAACAGTGTCCACATTCTTTCTTAAAGTTGGTGGAAGATCAATTTTTACAGGAGTAAATGTCCTGTGGCTTCAGAAGTTGTCACTTGTTTCTGACTTCCAGGCACACTGTAGATTCTTCACCTCCCACCCTGCTCCTACTCTTCGGGCTCCCCCACAGATGTCTCGGGGCGTCGTCTTTGGAGTTTCCCTTGCTGCAGCGTCCTCTCTGGTAACCTCTGTGAAAGCACATTGTCACCTTGGCCTTTTCACCTTGGTCTTGCAGCTGTTGTTGGCTCTCACACTGAGGTTCAGGCTTTCTCACACCTTGTTTATTTTTAAGGTATCGTTACCTTTTGTTGGCTCATGCTCACTAGTGTGCAGGGTTTCAAAAGTCTTTAACTGTGCATTTCAATAGTTGTTTTAGGCAGGAAACCACACTGGGCCTTTTTATATCTTGGTTAGATGTGTAGGTTTGTCCTTTCTATGTTTTATTTTATTCTATATTTTCTTTTATTATTATACTTTGAAAGGAAAGTATTTTATTATTATACTTCATCAAGGAAAATGAACAACAAAAGACATTTTACGTTTTCAGTGTAACCAGTATGGGTAAAAACAGTTCTACCCATGAGCCTAACTACATCTGTATACCAATTGTGTGTGTCTCCGTAGAGGTAGAGTTCTCCACTATCCAATTATCTCTGTAGTTGGTCATTGTCTGTTCGGGTTGCTGTAAAAAATTACCACAGAATGAAAGGCTGGTCCACAATAGGTCATGCCACTGGGAACAGCAGAACTTGCTTCTCGCCATTGTGAAGAGTAGAGACTGGAGTGTGTCAGTTCTGGTGAGGCTCATGAGTTCCACTGTCTTTATAACATCATCACTGTTGGTCAGGATTTCTGTGTGTGTGAGCATGTGAGTGTGTGTGTGTGTGCATGTGTGTGTGTGTGCATGTGTGTGTGTGTGTGTGTGTGTGTGTGTGTAGGTGTGTGTGTTAGTAGAGACATAAATAGTGAGTCCATGAGGGGACTCCAACATCACAGGCAGCCCCATCTCTCTGCACTCCAGCCGAGTTTGTTAAGTACAGATTTTCAAGCAAAGGAAATTATGTGGTAATCATTGTGTGTAGTTCTTCAGTAAATCAGAGTAGGGACATTAGCTGGGTGCATTCATCAATACTCTTTCTTTTGAGTGGGTGGTATTCAAAAATGGCAGAGTAAAGCCAGGCCATTAGTCATGTTAGGCGAGTGCTGTACCATTAAACCACCAGAAGCCTAATTAATTCTTTTTATTACTGAAAATCACTAGGTGGATACTATAGCATGATCATTCATAGAACCCCAGTTATTTCCAGTTTAGGGCATATTGCTAGTATAAACATCTAGACACATCTCTGCATATGTTCACTCTGTTAGTATTCTCTCATGTCCTTTTGTTGAAAAACAGATGCTTCAGGGATATCCAAATTGTTCTGTTTTCTCATACTTTAATAGAGTTGCTCTTTTTAGAACCATCCTTAATAAGAGTAGTTCAAATTCTATCATCTCTTTGCATTTTATCTTAAATATTTGAGATGGTTTGGCCATATGCTTGGCCTATGGGAAGTGGTTCTATTGGAGATATGGTCTTGTTGGCATAGGTGTGGCACTTGTTGGAGGAAGTCTGTCACTGTGCAGGCAGGCTTTGAAGGTCAATGCTTAAGCTCCACCTACTGTGAGAGAGACCCTCCTCCTGGCTGACTGCAGAAGATATTCTCCTGGCTGCTTTGGGATCAAGGTGTAGAACTCTTGGCTCCTCCAGCACCATGTTTGCCTGCAGGATGTCATGCTTTCAACCATGATGTTAATGAACTTAACTTCTGAAACAGTAAGCCAGCCCAATGAAATATTTTCTTTATAAGAGTTCCAGTGATCATTTCGTTTCCTCACAGCAATGGAAACCGTAAAAGTGGATATTTCACTAATTGTTCTTCACTAATTCTGTGTCCTAGTTTTCCTTCTTAAGGCTCAAGACACCATTAAGACACTCAGAGTACCTGCTTCCTTAACATCTGTACTACCTCAGCCTTGTTACATTTTCATGTCCAACCTGTATAGTGGTTTAAATAAGTATCCTCCCCCCCGACCCCCACTTAGACTCCTGTGTTTGAATGTTTGGTCCACATGGAGTGGTACTACTAAGAGGTGTGGCCTTATTGGAATAGGTGTGGCCTTGTTGAAAGAAGCCAGTCACTGTGGAGACGGGTTCTATGCCCAAATTTTACCCAGGATGGTATATAGTCTCTCCTTATTGCCTACAGAACAAAATGTAAAATGTTCCGCTCTTCCAGCACAATATCTGCCTGCCTGCCACCCATGCTTCCCACCATGATGACAATGGACTAAACCTCTGAAACTGTAAGCCAGTCTCGGTTATTTCCTTTATTATAGTTGCTGAGGTCATAGTGTCTTATCATAGCCATATAATGCAAACTATGACAACCTACCTGCCGTTTTTACCTATTTCTTCATATCACTCCCTACTTCCTGTCACAGCTTGTATCTTTGTCTCTAATTCCTTCCTTCCTTCCTTCCTTCCTTCCTTCCTTCCTTCCTTCCTTCCTTTCTTCCTTTCTTTTTTTTAAACCAAGTCTCAAAAATAGCCCAAGCTAGCCTCAAAATCTGGACAATCTTCCTGTCTTAGGCTAAGTACTAAGACACTTACCCAGGAATCCAGCCACTAACCCAGGAAAATAATATAAAATATATTATGTCCGGTGCTGACTCATAGTTCAATTGCTTCTTTATGGTTAGATGATTGATGATTGCTTCAAATAAAGTGAAAAATTCATCAAAATTATTTTAATCAATTAAAATAAAATGCTTCCAAATATAAGCATGCTGCTTTTGAAGCAAATACGGGTTTTATCCAATAAAAAAATAATCAAAATGTTTTAATTTCTCCCAAAACATATAAAGACTTTGGATTTGGGGATGTTGAATAATTTGAGTGAGAAACGCTAGTCCATTGTCTGAGGCTAACTGTATAGTGACACAGAGGGTCAGCATTAAGGCTTTCTCTAGCTCACGGTTTTGGTCCAAGGTCCATGGGGCTTCTGCAGATGGGCTTCCTGCTGACAGTCTCCAGGCAACACCGAACATCCTGTGGTTACAGACCTGGGGCTTGAGTGACATTTTTCTTAATCAGAATCACTTTTGAGGGACCCACTAATCCATTAATTGTTAACACAAAAATCCGTTCACAAAGGCAGAGATGGATTGCTGCCTAATGATCTTGTTTCCTGCTCTTAGGCTCCCACTATAGAGAGTGAGTCAGTGTAAGAAATTTACATTACATAGACCATAGCAGCGAACTTGACTTCATAAAGTCAGATCTATTTAAACTATACCATTGTAATACAAAAATATCATTTTATTCATTTCCTTTGTTAAAATACAGAAGATGTGACTGCTACAAGAAACAAACTAACATGTTTCAAGAAAATGATGATTTTATTTTGTAAATTTGCATTTCTAGGCAGTAGAATATGTGTTATGTATGTGTATATTTAATATATATTATATATTTAAGATGATAAACGGATTTCACCTTATCTTTATTGGAAAAAATATACATATACCACACAAATTACTTTATTCAGTAAAAATAAAATATTTTACATTCTAATGGAAATTATACCAGAAACGTTCCTTTATGCTTTAAGCTATGATCAAAGTTAAAATAAATAAAGCCCTTCTAGAGGCATTAATCTGTATCTTCAAACTGCATGCAGAATAAGACTGACCTTAGGGATATTTTTCAATGAAAAAGAATTCAGTAATAGGATGAAAATGGAAATGGATTTTATATATCCATTTCCCAAGGCTTATCGCTGAATAGCCTTTATAAAGAATTTAGTAAGACCAAATAGAACTGCAACATCAAAGCACACGCAGAACACACTTCATCTCTAGGGCACATGCACATTAAAACAGGGTCTCTAAGGAGACCTTCACTTCTCCCATTCCATACGTGAGGCTTGAAGAAAAAATAAATTAAGCATTTGGTCTGATTAATACAATCAAACCACCTATCACTTTGTTTAAGGTAAAACAAAGTGTTGATTTTATTTCATTCTCAGGTTCTCCCTTGAGGATATCATCCTTTCCAAAGAATTTACTGGGTTCCTGTCCTGTACCGCTGGATTAGATACTGCAGAGGATACACATGATGACCACCTACTCTGCTCCCTTGCCAGATGAGGCGCTCATGTAATGCTGCCCCTGGAGATTCTTGGACACTCACTGACACCCCTTAGGGTCAACTTCTGAGTTGTTCTTTCTGTTTTGGGTGCCTCTGGAACTTCCCTCACCAAAAGTTGAAGAGAGGTATAGCTGGTTAGCATTGATATATTTTTAATATCCCACGTCTTCTGGAATCAGTATTGCCTGGAATATTTCGGTCAAACTCCTTTAAGAAAATCACATTTTTAACTTTTAAACCAGTGGGGATTTCCTAAAGCTTTGTCATCCTTTTTAAACCATGCCTAAACCCTTTGTGTCTACACCATTACTTACACCTTTAGCTCCCAGCATCCTTCCAGCTCTGTTCTTTCATATCGCATGTGTTCTGTTGTCTTGTTTCATTACTCTTGGGTGCAGGATTATAGGCTCCCATAAAGCTTCACCATGTGCCCTTGGTTTTGTGTAACCCATCCCTGTCCTCCTTCCCAACCTCATCATTTCATTACAAGCTTGAGCCATCCCGTTCCCTCTACCCCTATTTCTGCTCTCTCCCCTTCCATTTCACCCTACATTCTACTCTCTCTGTTACCAAATGCATCCTCCCCAGTGGCTGGTTTCTAGTTTCCTGGTTTCCACAAGTACTGCAGGTTAAACACACAAAATAAAATATTTGGAACAAGGCCCCACATATGAATGAGAATGCTGGATGTTTTCTTTTGGGTACTAGGGTAGCCTCAATCAGATTTTCCCAGTTCTATACATTTACTTACATTTTACTTTACAGGTCCATAATGTATGTGGACCGTGTTTTCACTATCCATTAGTCAGTTAATGGACATCGAACTTGGTTTCTACTTCCTAGAAATTCTGAGTGGATGGGCAAGTAGTGAGATACCAAGTCCTCCAGACATATGCCTAGGACAGGTGGGTATATGTGGGTCATGCAGTAAATCTACATTTAGATTTTA
The DNA here is from genome assembly GCF_011064425.1 of Rattus rattus. Lineage (NCBI taxonomy): Eukaryota > Metazoa > Chordata > Mammalia > Rodentia > Muridae > Rattus > Rattus rattus. Next base: position 114,375,602 of record NC_046156.1, read on the forward strand.
GAGATGTCTCCAGTCTTAGATCCAAAGCAGCTGTATCCGTAGACACCGCTTCCAACATTCCTTCCTTTCCCCATGTCCACACCTGCTTTTCTTGTCATTTTTCTTCCCTCTCAGAGCAGCTTAAGGATAGAAGGGGGGTTCTTTGCTTAGACCTTCAGTTCTGCTTGGGAATCTGTCTTCAACAAGAGGAAGGAGTTTTGTGCACAAGAAAATCATTGTCCTCAGATGGGACCTGCCACCTTCTCTCACACAGTGTGGGTTTCCTTGGAGAGCTGGATCCTGACACTAACAGGGACAGGGGAGGGTGTTCTGCCTCGCTTCCCACATCTGATAAAAGCATAGAAGCTTTGTTTGTTTTGTTTAGCAAGTATTGTGAACAGGACAGAATCACCTCATTCCAGTCGAGAATTAAATCTGTGAGGAAAGTACAACTTTTATTCCAATTTAGAATTTGTTAAAAATAAATAAATGAAAAAAATAAAAGAAGTCTGCTTTGCTTTGTAATATTCAAGATATATAGTAGGAAGGAAAACCAATCCCTGCTCATGCCCAAGCCAAACTCTGAAGTGGTTTATCTGTAATTATAGTCACTTTTCTGTCTTAAATTAAACACTTTTATATAATGCACCTATGATAAACTGTAGGTATACTTATAGGTGTAATTCTACTTTTCTTTTTTTCTTTTCTGGCTGGGTTACAAATACAGATCAGGTGGGTTATTTAGTCTACCACTGCACAAGAAAGAATTTTGTAACTGCTCCGACAAACTTCATTTAACATGAAAGCCATCTTTAAATGTCTTCTAAACAATGTGTCCCAGGCTATATTTTAATTCAAACTGGCTTGGTTCTCATTTTACTGGTTCTGATATTAAACACAATAGAAAGAAGTTTACAAAAAGAATTTATCATATCCAACTTACAGTTTTTAGTCAAGTTAATGTCATTGAAAAACTAGCATTGAAAAATTTTACCTCATTTCGATTTAATCCAATTCTAGGACCAAAATTGTATTATTTATCTTAAGTGTTCACAGAATTTATGGAAGAAAAGTGTCAGCATATTAGTAAGAGTTATATTTTGAATGGATGTTTTCGTTTTTCCTGTAGGGATTCTTTTAAAAATAATTCTAACAGTTGTTTTAAAAATATTTATGACATATACCATATATATATTATACCTCATATACCACAGCTCATATACTATATCTCATGTACCACATATCCCATACCACTTATACACACACACACACACACACACACACACACACACACACACACACACACTAATCTCACAGTTCTTGAATGGTGCTATTGTTCATACATGAAATACGTGATAGGAAATCAAAGCTACTAGAATGACAAAAGAAGTAAAAGAGCAACAGCAGCAGCCGCAACAGTAACCACAACAAACCTATATGAAGCCTATAGCAACATGAAAGAAAATACGCTGTATCCTTGGTCTATCATCCTGAATTTCACCCATCTTGTTCCTGGTCACAAGGGCAAATAATGAAAGTGATTAGGGTAGTCAATTTGCCATCCATCATAAAGAAGATTGTCAGGAATAAAAACATCTTCCAAAAATCACAGTAGTAATCACTATTTAAAGGCAAGGTTGCCAATTTAACAATGAGGCAAACAGGAAGTAACCTACAAACAGGATGAAACCTACAGTCAGGCTATGTCCTACAAAGTTCCACACCTAGTAACCCACTTCTCTGAGCTGATTCTCACTCCTGGAGGTTCCTCCCATTCCATAGGATACAGCATCATCTGAGGAACTGTCACCCAAAACAAGAAACTCTGGGATACCTTTGTGATTTTAAACCACAATAGTGATCATTATAGATCAGCAGAATATCAATGAAATTTACTAGTTTACATTTTTTTCATGAGAAAGGGAAAGATACTGAAGGGTCCTCTTCATAAAAGATAGATGACAGAAATCAAAATGTGAAGATATCTCCAAGTAAAATTAAGTTTCATATTATTTCTGATCCATGAGGTTAAGGAAAGAAATGTAGACAGAGAGATCATGTTTAAGACACAAGGATTGCCTAAGATTTCACAGGGATTAAAAATAAAAGCAAAAACCAAAAAATAACCCAGACAGGAAAGGGAGTGGGTGTCTGAGATGACAGAATCGTCTGCAAAGAAGTCGTAAGTTTTTCATTATGGGCAGAACTTGCTAATGAGTGCAAAATCATGGGGCTCTTTAAGCACATCATGAGAAAGAACCTCACTCTCCTGGAGTTGTGTCTCTGAAAGCAAACTTAGAGATTCTTCTATGTCCTACACATATGTGGATTTCTTGATGACAGGGTCGACTTTATTTTCCACAATGAGAATCACATAAGAGAGATTGTACAATAAAACTTTGTAATGTGTGAACTCAACATGAAAGAGAATCTTCATATATACACTGCCAAGTCCAAGTCCAAGCAAGCATTTGTATGTTACACAAGTTACATCTTTGCGTTTTATACCAACTGTGTTTTTCTCTAATTAGGTTTTTGAAAGCACTACAAGCTCAGGGCTTTCCCCATAGTCAGGAAGGATCTTACATGCTGCCTAACTTACAGCTCTTTGCCAGAACAAAATAATGTATTCATAAGACAAAGATAATTACATAATTATTAAGGGAATTCACAAGATCAGTTCATATGGTTGGTGGCTGGCTAGTCCAACAATGGGCATCTGCATCCTGGAATGTTAGAGAATGCTTAGCTGTTCAGCCCAAAAAGATGGACACCTTTGAACAATATTCATCAACGACCAGGCTCTAGCCTAAGACTAGAAGCTCCTTCAGTCACTGATATGACTCACCCAGAAAGATAGAAGGAATGAGTCATGTTTGGATCATGGTGCATGTCAGCACCAGCTATGATAGGCATGTTAGTCTGGTAAGTTTCAGCTTCCCAGGCTCCAGCTGCCTTCTTCCTTCTGTATTTGTTACATAAAGTCCAGGCTGTCATATGTGCTGCTTCATTCAAGGTAGGTCTTCTTTTCACCCTCTTTTGGGTGCTGTTCCAATATAGCCACTGTACCTGGGTATGACCTGACATACACACCTATCATACATGGACCCACAGGACCTTCCTAGCTTCCTCTTAACATGACAAAGCTACCAATCGTGTGTAGCTGTTACAAGCCCTTTAGTCTCTTGACACCTAAACCCATCTCCTTAGCCCCCCGTGAAATTAATAGCAAGGTCACAATTCTGCTAACACAAGTATCCTGTGCAAAGTGAGACATGCACTGTCTTTCTCCAGAGAACCCAATCTTCCCAGGATATCCAAGGAATTAAACACGGTATTGTGTGTTGAATAATTCTTAACCAGCAATACTAAGTTAATTCATGTTATTATATGACAAAGTAACAAGAGTGAGAGAAAAGCTTCAGTGAAAATTGAACATGGCTAATAGGCCACCAAATTACCATGTGTCATGAGTTGTTCATCAGTTTCTAGCACTTCTCACTTTAGGCATGCCCAGTGTCACTCTGTCGTCAAATGAATATGTAACATAAGTGACAGAGACCAAACAGGTCCTGAAGGTACAGTGACCCAAATAACATACCTTTCCACCTGTCATGCAATCTCTCTCTCTTCTCTCCTCTCTCTCTCTCTCTGTATAGGGCTTTCTCTCTCTCTCTCTCTCTCTCTCTCTCTCTCTCTCTCTCTCTCTCTCTCTGTGTGTGTGTGTGTGTGTGTTACCATATAGAATGTATTAAGTACTGTTGTGCTTAACCACAGTATTGCTTCTGGCACAGAAAATTTCCATAGCCAAGCTCTCGAAGGACTCGAATTTGCCTTCAGAAACTGGTTTCTATGACTACTACTTATTGTACTAAAGGCCCATCTTCCAGTGGAGTGGATGTTTTGTGTGGCAAATCTACTCCAAATTCCAGTTCTTTTGACTTTCAATTCTCCATTGAAATAAGATAAGGGGTATCAGACCTCTTCTCATGAACAACAGGTTGTTTTTGATGGACTTCACTTAGCTACCAAATAAACCTTTTGTATATGTATTACCTCTGCAAAGTGCTGTATTAAATCTAGAGCTGTATTTGAACATACAGCACTAAATCATCCATGTTCCTCTATGTATTGCCTTTTATGCTTATTCCACATGCTGACCACCCATTTCTGTGAATGCCTTTCAGAGATCTATATGAATCAGAAAACTAAAGAGACTCTTTAGGGCTATAGAGCATCCCGTAACCATACTGTATGATGTGTCCGTAGCCTTCCATGGAGATTTGAGTCTGAATGTAGTCTGATTGGCCTATGAGAGTTAGTGAGGGGTGGAGGTGTCCACAAGGGTATCAACAATGTCCTGCTTGGTAACTGAGCTTAGTCATAATTGTTCTAACAGGCAGTGTAGAATTATTTCCCACAGACAGAGGTAGAGAGGGCAGCACTATAAAGGAAGCAGTGGTGGCCCAGCTGCCACTGAAGTTCTTGAAACCTCATCCTCTATCCAATTAAATGAGGAGAATTTAGGAATTCAGCATCCCCAGCCTCAAAAGGGTAGCCCCAGAGCCCTAGCCTCATCTATAGAACTTCAATCTTCCAATGAGTGTCTCCACTTTAAGCGTAGACATTCAGACACTCTTGGAGTCTGTGAATTCAACTCCCCTTGAAAATCAGCCAGTTACATGATGAGGGCTTGGCTTTGGTTGTGGGCAACTTTAATCCTATGGCTTTCAGGACAGAAGATTCTCCTTCAGGGCACACTTAGAAGCCTGTAGATTGTTTGTGCACATCTGGAGCTGGGAAATTGAATCTCTGAGCTCATTCTTTTCATTTATTGCTCTGTCCTTCGATGCCAGGAGCCACCAGCCAACATCATTATACTCTTCGTTTCCCAGAAATGGTTCGAAAGATCATATATATTGCTACTAAGTCCCTCACCTCTCACAAGTAGAGAGTTAGGAGTGTTAAGTACTTTTACTGTGTATATTCCTTTAAATAGTTCATGGCAAAAATTGCCAGTGTTCTCTCTATGATCAGAAAGATCATGGAGAAACCATAAAACCAATGGAAAAAATCAATCCTTAAGATTCTTATTCTCTAGAGCAGAAGTTTTCAACCTTCAGGTTGCAACCATCAGAAAACACGTATTTCTGATGGTCTTAGGAATGGAGATACTGTCAGTAGCAAAATTACAGTTATAAAGTAGCAATGAAAATAAATTTATAGTCAGGGGTTCATAAGACCATCAGAAATATGTGTTTTCTGATGTTCATAAGCCATAGCTTGACAACTGCAGGACTATAGCCACTTATAGCACCAAAATCCCTATTTGTATTATTTAAGGTTTTCCAGTGGATAAGGATAAAATAAAATATGTAATAAATATACTATAACATGAAGTATAATATAATGCAACATTCTATAATGATATTTTAACCTCTATATGAATTATATGTAGATCTATGTATCTTCTATTACATATTTAGGTATGGATTTATATTATACTGATGACTTACTAGCTTGCTTTACCCAATTACAGGCCATGTACTCCCACGATGTCTATCGGCTGAGACAAAGAAATCAGTAGCTGATCACTGATCATTGCCACAAGATGGACACAGCAGGAAAAAAGTCATTCATGATGCAGCCTGTGTCTGCAGCTGCAGGCTCCAAATTTCCCTGGAAAGCTCCTGGCATGACTCTATAATGGAAGACAGATGAGGCAAGAAGATGACACCCATAATCAGCAGCCTTGATGCCCACACCAGCTCAGGAAGAACTTGCTTTTCACTCTCTTACACATTTCCTATTCTCTCTACCATCAGCTCCAGGCACATTGGATGCTGACCCCTATATTTTAACTTCTTCCTACCTCAGTTGGCCTGCATGAGATTTGCCTTTGGAATCATTCTTATAGACAAACTCAGAAATATTAATCTAGATATATTAGTAGAAATTTTAGCAGGTACTTAAGACTTATTCAGACTGTAGTTCCCTGTGCTTTAAAAGGGTAGGATTCTAAAAGGAAGTAGGAAATTGGATTGTATTTCTGACTGACAAAGTTTGGGTAAGAAAATCTGGTTTTTCTTTTTCTCTTCTGTGGCTGTGCTGTAATTTTTTGGAAGAGAGGAAACAAATGCTTGGATACATAAAAAAAAAAGCCAGTGCTATATTCAAATCCCCCATTTATCAATGGATTGCATCATTACTGAGACAGAGTTCTCATAATCTACTCAACAGAAAAGCCCTGGCACACCCTCTCAAGTTGTGTATTCCTTTTCTCCAAGACACTGACAATGGAGAATAACCAGCAAGTCTCTTACCCTCTTTTGAATATTTATTCATTTGATTGTCACAATTTTCAACCACACACAAAAATTTTGCCACATAAATGTAAATCCCGGTGGTTTGGTCAAAGAGAATTTACAAGAATAAAAGGAAATGAAGAAAGAAAAAATGAAAACATATATTGGCTTCATAGAGCATCCTCAACTTTAGCTCTTCCTGACTTTGTTCCCAGCTACTTAGTGCCTCCTGGAACTTGATTTTCCTGATGCCTAAGAAATAAGATCAAATCCCATTAATAAGTTCAAAACCCATCACCAAGTAATGTATGTAATACAGGAGATCAAGTTTGAGAACAATATACACCTACATGGATGTGTCAAAAAATAGGTAAAGATTTATCTCGATCTCAGTCACCCTGTTTTATCTTAAACCCATGGGTGTAGGGAGTGGAGGAAGCCCTGAGAGAGTAAAGTCTTGGGGGAATGTATATTGTTCACATGGACACAGCCATATCAGGGACTCCAAAGTCTCAGTCCCATCAGAATGACAAAGTCTTGCCGAAGTGTGGCTCAGAGGAATACCAAAGCCTTCCTGGGTCTCTGAGTGTGTCCGATTGACCACTGTGTACAAGAACTAGCAACTGCAGCTTCCTCATCCTCTGAGGAGCTTTACAGCCTGAGAACTGCTCACATACAGAAATGTCGTACCGAGACTAGGCAGCCCCTCCCCCTTTCTGCTGTGTGGAATGAGGTTCCAGGTTGTTGTACTTGATTCCGTCAGCGAGTACACACCTCACCTGACCCCTGCTTTTCTGAGCATACATCTGTATGTTCTTTATTTCCTCACCAGCCCAGTCAGGCTTCTAGACCCAAGCCCTGTGGGTCACAGCACATAAAAGAGAGTACTCCAGCTCTACCCTCTTCATTTTTCTCGTGTCCTCATTACAATAAAGAGAATACCATATGTTTAGTCCATTTTCTCTAGGGAATTGAAAAGTTTACCAAAAACCATCTAGATATCATACATCTGGCTGTCTTTGACCCACCAGTAGCTATTCAATGTTTACTTCTCTGTCTGGCCTAATATGTTTTAAATCATTAGGTAAAACTCTGAATTTACTTAACAGAACACTGACTTCTACCAACTGGAAAGTTAATGATGTCCACAAAGAACTTCTGAAGTTATAGCAAAGAGGAACCTGCCTGCCTTATAGTCACCAACAAACCTGATGCTTCTACCATGGCATTTGGAAAAAGCCTTGCTCTATGACTTTCTCCTGTTCTATACTCATAGAACAAGAAAAGTTCACAGGACACCTTCACATATGGCTCAGAATGAGCTACCTCTCATCCCCTTTTGAAGACATTGTTGTGTTTGGTGCAATTATACTACACTTCTAACTAGTAATTTTCACTTTTTTGGTGAATAATTTTCAATTTTTATGTACTCTGTCATTGAAATGGTAACAGGAAAATATACTAGTATTATTTACTATTTCTGCAACATTTTTGTCTTTTTTCTAACTTTATGTCATAGAAGTTTTGGATTAATATTTATATGTAGTTGATTTAAGGAAATGCTATTACTAGTAACTAAGCAATCAATATTAACCATACATACATACATACATACATACATACATACATACATACACACACACACACACACACACACACACACTTCACACAAAATATACATACACAACTACTAGAATTAAATCCTACAATGACCTGAAGAAGCATATTTTAGCAGGTCTTTACTATTTTATGGCATTTCTATACTCCATGCTGTAATATCTAAGTAGAACAGGCACAAGAGTTAATAAGAACATATGAGGAGAACACGCATGACTCTACTATTGCATTTACCAATGCAGTATGCTCCCAGTGGTTGCTTCTGTGTCCCACCCCTGAGAGGTGATATAGAACACTGGAAGAGGAATGGCACATCTTTCTAAAGAAGCACAGTTGTGAAAAGCACACTTCATCAGCTATTGTTAATAACCACTTGGAATCACAGAGTAGTTGGCAGCAACTGCAACCATGAGGGAGGGGCAACTGTCCACACAGGCTAGCCTGGAAAACAAGTATGAAATCTGGACACTGGTTCATTTGCATCTACCTTAAAATCAGTGAAAGTTGAATCTGAAACACTATTATCTATTGATTTGGGCTGTTTAATTTAAAAAAAAAAACAAGTTAAATACCAATGTATTTTAGAGAACAATCATTTAACTTAAAAAAATCTTTCAACTATGCTACTGATCAATCTTTCATGTTGATCAAATTTGTTCAAATTTTACATACACAAACTTGAAGTAAAAGCCAGATTTCTTTATAAAAGAGCTTCTTTAAAAACAAACAAACAAACAAACAAACAAACAAAGCCCAACCAACCAACCAACCAACCGAACGTAAAACCAAAATGACTGAGAGGGAACAGGCCACCTCTACTCCCACCTGTCAGAGACGTAGCTACAGCCTAGCTGGTCCCCAAGGACCGAAGATCTTTATTTTTACAGGGGTGGCAGAAAGAGCATTTGCAACAGACAGTAGGAGTCTGGGCATGTGTTTATGTGTGATGTCAGGAAAGTCACACATTTCCCAGCAAGGCACACTGCTGGGGAATTTGGTAGACGCTATAATTTTTGTACTCGCTTCTTTTTTCCTTTATGGTGGTGTTAGGGAATTGTAATGTCTTCAACTTATTTTTCTGGAAGTAATACATTCATACTAAAAATTTAAAAATTGAAAAAGGTACATTTTGGTGCCTCCATTTTGCTGTCCCTGAGGATCTATGGAAGAAGTGGATACGACTGTTTGATTAAACAGGATCCCAGTGACACTCACTGAGCTACAAAGAGTAAGGATTTCCTGGAGAAAAGTATTCCATTCAAACATACTCTTTTCTTAGTCAAAAACCAAAAAAACCTGCATGCCTCTTGGAATTTCCTCAATTCTGCCTCCAAAGTAAGGAATGCATGGGGAAATGATGATATCACACTCTAACAATCACAGTGACTCCGTGACCCCAGCCTTTCATGCCAGAGACCCAATAACTAGAAGTAATCGTGGTAATGACCAGTGACCAGAAGCGCCTGCCAGGATCATTCCTACGCACAGTTCCATACTGTCTTTCAATATCTTAATTTCCTCAAACTTGAAAGTTATCTCTTTTATCTATCAGATTAACCAGAGGCTGAATTGAAATGAGAATTTTTGAAGCAGTTGTAATTCTTTTTTCCTATTTACACAAAGTGGGTAAAACTTAGAAAAGTCGGAAGAGAAATCAGCTTGAAGGATTCACTTGTAACAGAACAATCAAACATTTATTGTGGCACCTTGAAAACAGGGAAATGACAAGTAGGAGCACTTTAGAAACCACGTAAGGCTGTGAGTACTGGATGCTCTGGTAGGGCTCGTAGGTGGAATGAAAGGGATGGGTTTTGTCAGCAGTGTGCAGCTGTTTACTTGGAAGTCAATGGTGGTGTTACAAAGATAAGGCAGGAAGGAAATGAAACGGATAGCAGAAGACAGGAGGTCACAGGCTATCTCTTCTGACTTCCGGAAAACTCTGGAACTCTTTGTGTAAAGCCAGCAGGACTTTGTAGTGGTGAATACAGTGATATCAAGTCATTTCAGGAGCAGAACTGTGCTTTAAGGAGAAGAAAGACACCAGAAGTTTGTGAGCACACACAATCCTGTTCACGTACAGCCTATGTCCTCTCACATTTAACTGGGGGTTCCTGAGACACCTCAGCCTGATTTGAATCACTGTGAGGAACACACACACACACACACACACACACACACACACACACACACACATACACACACACATACAGACACTCCTGGACAAGCATTGATTATGAATGTTACTTGAAGAAAAGGCTGGTCCATCCAAGATAAATACAATATTCAAATGCTCTGACCTGGGGGAAGGAGATGGCTCAGCAGGCAGAAGCTCTTGCCCCAAACCTAAAATCCTGAGTTCCATCCCTGTGACCTACATGGCAAAAGGAGAGAACCCATGTGGGGAGCTCAACCCCCACCCCCATGCTACCATGTTGTCCTCTACCCTCCACAGATGCTTTGTGACACAAGCTTCTACCCAATACACGCAGTACATCTTCAAAAGGTGGTAAAAAATAGTTTGTAGATATAACTCTAAAATACACCAGCCGACACAAGATGTTCATGCCTCTGTCATGGAGTACCTTCCATAATTACTGTCAATCTGCATGTTTATATTTCAGATACAATTTATCCAGCGCAGACTAGTGCAGGAAGAAATCATAATCACACATGCAGAAACCAAAAAAAAAAAAATACAATAAATAAGTAAAGTACCCAAATTTCAAGTTAGCCTAAATCTAGCTGTTCATTCAACAAATGTAGCAGCTTGTGAACAGGTAGGGTTTGAAGGCAGCGCCTGCTCAAAGTCTCTCCTACTGTCTGCGTGTCTGCACCAGCTACAAAAGGAGTGGGCCACCTGGCAACTTTACAAGGTGAAAAAATTACTTTTCCTCAGTGCTGACAGGTCTGCTTTTCCTTCTCTGTTGCACAATTTCACTAATTATTAGCTGCTGGGAGTTTCTCGGCTTTCAGGAGAAAGAAAAAATGCCCGAATTTAGCTGATTGCTGCTTGTGCTCAGGGTTTCAGAACCATCCCTGAGGCGTTCATAATGCCGAACACATTTATGGTGCTAGAGTGAAAAATTGAAGTCATTCATCGCTCTGCATGCACCATGTGGGCCATGTAAAAGCGTAGACGAAGCCAGAATGTGTATGAGCAGAAGCTTCTTCTGAAGAACAGACGTGGATAGAAACTCAAACCCACGGAAGTGAAGGAGGTTGGTTCTTGCTCTGCTATGGGATGTAAAGTCCGAGACTCACTGAGACGATCACCTAGGAGCATCTTAGAGTTTCATGGGTAGAAGGAAACCTTCCTGATATTACCTTCACCGATACACAAAGCCACAATTCCCAAGGTACATTTACAGACTCACTGATGCCAAACAGAGATGTTTATCACAGACTAGAGATGGTACCAAGTTGGCAGAGTGAATGCCTTGAATGCAGGAAACCTTGTTTTTCATCGTCTGCACTCTGTAAGTACAGTGTGGTAGCACAAGTCTAAAGCCCCAACATTCAGAAGATGGATGTAAGATCATTAGTTCAAGGTCATTCTTGGCTACACAGAGAGTTGGAGGCCAGCATGCACTATAGGGATCCTTGCATCAAATAAAAGAAAGAAAAGAAAAGAAAAAACAAAACTAAGAAAAGGCAACTACTTATAGAGTGTTGTTTTTATGTACTTTTCTATTAATGAGTTTATGTACAACAACATTGAGTTCTACAGTGTTAGCACTCACAACCGAAGAACTGGGAGCAATATTACACCTTCAGGTCGACCTGCTTTGACATCCCTGAGGGGGTAAACAGAGGCAGGCATTGAGGTATGGTATCAGGAGTTAGGGTCAGTGCTGAGAGCAACTGACAGGGGTCAGCAATAAGATGTGCTGACAGGGGTCTGTCTGTCCAGATAGTGCCTGATGGAAGCTGCTGCCTACAGCAGCCAATGCTTAGAGAAATTACTCAGCAGACTTTTCTCTGAGGGAACAAAGCTTTGATCCACTGGGTCTGGCACTTCCTGCAGCCAGCGAAAACTTTGAACTCTTAAGATTTAGAGACTGATGAGAAAGAAAAGGAAATTCATACACACACACACACACACACACACACACACACACACATGCACGCACACACACACACTGAATGAATGAAGCAAAAGGCATACTCCAATAACTTCGTACATACAAGTACACACATATATACATACATGCATGCAGGAATACAGACCTGCAGATATATACAGATTCACGCACTGAATGGAAAAAATTTCCAACAAGAAGTCTCCAAGCATTTTACACATACACATGTACACGTATACACACGTACACAGTACACATGTACACATGTACACGTATAAACATGTACACATATATACATCATATACACATATACATATATAGACATATACACACATACCTGGTGAATGGGTGGAGCAAAGTTACAACAAAAGACTCCAAGCATTTCATATGTACACATATATACATGCATACACACATATACATATATATATATATACATGTAAATATACCCAACACACACTCACACAAACTTTACATATGCATATATACAATTTGATGGATGGAACAAAGTTTCAACCACTTTAATTTTTCTCCCAAAGCTTATATATCCCAGTGATTCCCTTCTAGTTTTTTCCTCCTGAATGACAATTAAAAAACCAGTATGTTCAACACCTTTACAAGGTGACATGGTACATGTAAAGAAATCAAATCTTTCCAAGATCCAAAATATATTTGTAACTAAGCAACTTGTTAGAGATTAGCAAAATGAGAGCAAGCAGGGTGGTTTTCTCAGCCAGGCTCTCCTACTGGCAGGCAGTAATTTGCAGTCACAAAGAAGGAATCAATTATTTTATCATTTATCTTGAAAAGTAGTAGTAAAGAATCACAAATCTAAACTTTTATATAAAAGCAGTCATATCTATTTTAAATCCTCAGAATGCATCAGCAATTTTTATTAAATCATGCCAGGAAGCTGAGGGGAAGATAGATATAAGAAACCAATCCTCACCAGTTCAGCCTCAGTGAGAGTTATGTCAGCCAGTGCTGCCATTTTTCTTGTTCCTTGGTCATAAATGTCCCTAGCTTAACTAATAAGAGTATGCTTTTTTGAATTTCAAATTGTTCCCTAAGATTATCTACATCAGAGCCAGTAGCAAAAACATCTTAAGCTAGCTTTACTAACAACCCTATTTTTCCAAATGCTTTCTAAGGTCATTGTTGACAATTGATATTTCTAAGTTCTTTCCTAAAGTGGTGATTGAATCATTAATCTGCTCCAGCAGATCTGAAAAAGATCAAGTACGATTATTTTTAAGTCCCAGTGATGTTTCCCAGTGAGAGTTTAAATAAAATTTTTAGCTTTAGAGAGATATGAGGGCCATAAGCAGAGAAAAACTCCATAGCAGCAGGACACATGGAACTTGGAGCGATGCCTGTCCAAGGCCCACCTATGTGCTAACCGATGGGGACACAAAGCCTTCTGTATGGCCCTCATCATCAGGTGACCCTGCCTCATTCTCCTGTGATTTCTTGAAGCTAATCAAAGCAAACTTCACAAAGAGAGAAATGTATGTATTCTCCATGTTTCTCTAGAACACGTGAGTTGTGACAAACTTCTTTGAAAAGCAGAAAACCTGAGATAAAAAGCTGTAGGACTGAGTGAAGTATACTCTAGCAAGACTTTTAAATTACAGGGTGCATACAAAAGTATTTCAGAAAAGTAAAAAGAAATAAGGCCCACAGAGAAGGTCACCTGAAGATGGCCTGCCCACAGCTGAGATAGAATCAATTTTGGCCTCCTGGACCCGGGTAGAAGGATCTGCAGTTTTTCTACACTTGTTACTTTCAGAACTGTGACCAACAGAGACCACGTAAAGATGGCTGATTTCGAGCCCTTTAGGATTCAGCTGCTTAGCTTTTGAATTTTGTTTATTCCAGTGGCCCTTTTCTCATTACCAGGTGCTTAGCTAAGCGTTGAATTTATGGCTTGTAAACGTTTCTACTTTGGTGTCTGATGTGGTCCTTTTTGGAACTGGCTTCTGAATTCTGTACTTTTCACCATTGTGCACATTCACCGTATGAGGTGTTAGGTTGTGTTGCAGGAGGATCCTTTCACCCTGGCACATGTTCTGGGTGGCATACTCCCTGCAATCCTCCTTGGCCCCTGACCCCTGACCTCCCACTAGGTACTTTGCTCCCTTCATCCTTCCACCTGACTTTCATCTCAGATACACATCCAAGTTCTAACAGATCGATCGGTAGAAAATCTAGGACATACTAATGAGTCAAAGCATGTGACTGGCTTGACTGAACTGAATTTGTCTAACAGAAGGTTCTCCAGTTACCTCCATTTTATTGCAAGTGATGTAATTCTTCTCTATTAGTTTAAAAACTGCATTATTACCAAGGGCTTGAAATCATGGATCTTGGAGAAGAACCCACAACCACCACTTCACTAGATGAGCAGAATTCCCTAACTACAGTCTAAATATTTGTCCTTATACCCACAGATACTGGAGTCCTCACCCCTCAGCAGGGAGACTCCTTTTTGTAACATATGGAGACCATTTCAGAAAACCACAATGAAACAAAATGTGGAGTTATAGAGCCCAGTCTCAACGGATACATCTCCAGGTCACTCCCACAACTACGGCTCAAGGACCTTGCAAAAGAGGGGGCGGAAAAATTATAAGAAGATGAGGATGAGGGAGTTTGTTGTGAGGCTGTGCCTGCTAGGAATGTCAGAAGACACACCCATATATCCTCATCCTCAGAGTTGCAGAAATATGAACTGAGCAAGGACAACTCCAAAAGACATGCCAATGTGATCAGAGTAAAGAGCCAGAGGCTTCAGCCCTACACAAAGAACGGAAGGCCACAAGGACGGCAGGGAGTGGGAGAAATTGTCTTGCCCACGGAAGAGCTCACCAATTGGTTATCCAATGACAAGTGGTCCACCCTGAAAACATATATACAAGAAATATTACACAGACTGAGCAGGTTTTATTTGGAAAGACATATGCATATATATGTGTAATAAAAACAAATAGTGAGAAAAAGGTCATGAATCTGAAAAAAGAGAAAGGAGCGGTGTGTGGGAGGTTTGGGAAGAAGGAAATACAAGGGGAGAGGATATAATTATATTACGACCTCAAAAAAGTAAAATATATTTTAAATGTAAAAAAGCTATCATAAATTTTTACTAGTTTAGAACTCACATAACATGCTTCTACTGTTAATATTGGTGTCAAATGAAATTCTATATTCTGAACAATCAGAATGGATAATACAGGTTTTTTAAATAAAAAAGAAATAAATTCACTGTGTGTGTGTGTGTGTGTGTGTGTGTGTGTGTGTGTGTGCGTGCGTGCACGTGCGCATTTCTATCCTGTTAAGCTCAGATTGTTCAACCTAAATAGTTTCATTTCCCAGATGTCACAAGTTGGAGATTCTTCCTCAGCCCCAATAACCAACTTCTATTCACTATCCTTATTCAACTTCCAAGGCATTGACTTCCTCTACATTCACATTATTCATGTGACATTATTTGGGTCATGTTTACTATAAATATCTCTGGAGATAATCATTGATTAGTGCTAAAATTTTAGAATCACTAAATCTCCAAAATTGCAATTTTTGTTTATAAAATGTTAATTATATTCATATGCTCTGCAAAACGAACTCAACAGCATTATTGAAAAGCTGCTTCAAAGAATATACTGGTATCCCAGTACCAAGAAATTCGATCTAGTTTTACCATTCATTGAAATAAATCTAGTTTTAGAACCCGGGGAAATTATAGCTTTAGAATTCCAAAAAGTAAAGTAACCAATGCCGAAAAATTAAATTTGACCAGGTATGTGGTCTTCCACATATGTACTTATTTCATTGTTTTTCTATATTTGTATATATATATATATATATATATATGCAAAATAATCAAAGAAAAGCAGTTAACAGCTTGAGGAGGCTGCATGGGAGTAGCTGGAAATAGGAAAGAGAAAGGGATATGATATAGTTATAATTTAATTAAAAGGATATTAAATAAATATTTTTGGACAATATATCTCAATAACTATGTGGCCAAGAGCACAGTTAGTAAACATGTAATTGCAGGAAAGGAAACAAACTTCACTGTGCAAAAAAAGAAAAGTGGCAAAGGCCAGTGCCTCTGGCTGTTCCCATCCACCACGAGCTCTGAAGGAGAGAACTCTGGCCAGATGATAGGGGCCAATCAGGAGACTGCTCAGTGTGTACTGTGTGAATGCCTATGCTGGCTTCATGTTAATGTCACATGAGCATCGCCAACACCCTCACCTCCAAAAGCTGTTTACATTCTTCAAAGAACACTGTGCTAACTCCAATATCTAAAGGGTGGGAAACCAAGAACTTGGGCAAGTGTCATAATTAAAGAGAAAGAATAAAAAGGGACAGTGTTTGTGGTTTTAGAGTTGGCAGTTTCCTACTCGGCAGCATCTTTTCTTCCTGCATACAATATTCCAGCTTCTGTTTGACTTTGTACTCGTTTTAGTGTCATACCTCTGATCCCTCTGTGCAGGGAGTAGTGAAAGGCCTTCTCTAGTTACCCATAACTTAAGATGTGCTAACCTTGCTCCTGGTGTTAGGAAGGTCAAGAATCATTTGCATAAGAGAAATAATAAGATTATATTAGAAACCATCAAAGTTTATGTAGATGGGCACAAGGCTGAACTAAACATTTGCCTCATTTCATAACATAGGTTATCAAATAGATCAGCATGTTCTTTACAGAACAATTAAATCAGAGGGGATTCCCTTGACTTAAAGTGTCCTGTCTAGAATGCCTCATTTACCCTTAAATACTGGTAGGGACCACAATATTCACCCTCTAGTGAGTGGAGGGTCATAAAGAAACGTCAAAAACACATGTTTTAAGCAGGCACCATGGAAAGGGAGACCAGGAGCATACAGCTTAGGAGTGGCATCTACCTTGAGTTGGTGATGAAGGGGCAGGTCTCATCATGAAACACAAGGAAGGCCAAGTGCCTGGGGGTAGCAGTGGGGTCAAGAAGAGAGGTTTGAATGGCATTTCACTGTCTACAAGTCTGCCAGTGTAATTGAAGGGCAATTATACTACTTTCTCAAGCTTACTATTACTAAAGCTCTATGGAAGATTGCAACACCTCCTACTTCTGTACTTGTCATAGTAAGATGGTGGGGAGCAACACCAGATTGAACCCTCTTTTGTCCCAGGGATGCATTTCAGATCGAATCAACAGCTGTGAGAACTACTACCTGTTTTGCTATTTGTTGTGGTCCAAATCAATGATTTGTTTTACAAATCAATGTACTATGTATCTAACAGAAAACAGAGACTCTATGGATCATGTCGGTGAGTCAGGATTCTTGACCCAGAGACAATGGCCCCGATGGGATGGAGCCAGAAGGCTTCATTGAGAGTAACTGAAATGAGATTGTGGATAGCTTTGATGACATGAACCTCTGAAAAATCCTTCCTCCACGGTATGTATGCCTATGGTTTTGAGAGGCCCTCTGCCATTCAGCAGGGAGCTGTTCTTCCTTGTATCAAGGGTTATGATGTGATTGCACAAGCCCAATCTGAGACTGGGAAAACAGCTACATTTCCCATATCAATTCTGGAGCAGACCCAATTAGATCTAAAGACCACTCAGGGTTTGGTTCTGGCACCCACTCAGGAATTGGCTCAGCAGATACAAAAGGTGGTTATGGCGTGGCATTGGGAGACTACATGGGTGCCTCTTGCCATGCTGGTATCGGGGGCACCAACATGCATGCTGAGGTGCAGAAGCTGCAAATGGAAGCTCCCCATATCATTGTGGGCATCCCAGACTGGGTGTTTGATATGCTTAACTGGGTATACCTGTCCCCCAAATAAATCAAGATGCTTGTACTGGATGGAACAAATAAAATGTAAAGACATGAGTTCAAGGATCAGATCTATGATATATTCCAAAAGCTCAAGAGTAACACACAAGTAGTTTTGTTGTCTGCTGCAATGCCTCCTGATGTCCTTGAGGTGACCAAAAAGTTCATGAGAGACCTTATTTGGATTCCTGTCAAGAAGGAAGAGAAGATGGAGGAGGAGAAGGATGACCCACCCCCTTGTGGCCTTAATTAGCTACAAGTAGCTATGAATATCTTATAAAGGATGGATTATTATAGGATAATTTGTCTTATCTAGGTGGGCAATTTATATCAATATCCATTGGCTCTGAGTTTATTGGGTGGATATTTCGTGGTGTGAGAATTTACTGATATAAATCTGATTGATAAATTACAAGCTTTTTGAGTTTTGATTTTAACAGGTCACTGGGAGTTGTGACAATTACCACAGGGGGCAGACACTGGGATTGTAATCATAGTTCACAGCAGAAAGTCACAAGAGGGTGGCTGCTGCTGGGGCCAGAGAGCAGACAGCACCAAGTGGGGCTAGCCATACAGGCAGAGAGACTACTGGGGACAGAGAGTAGCAGGAGGTAGCATGGTACTTGGTGCCCTGCATCTTATTAAATACTTACCAATTCAAAGATGGGCTGGTGAAATTGCTCAGAGGGCAAAGGCACTTGCCACAGAGCCTGACTACCAGAGTCGGAGCCAAAGGTCCCACATGGTGAAGAAGGAGAACAGACTCAAGTGATCCTCTGCAGTCACTTGTGCACTGTGGCTGTGAACCCTCCAAAATATTAATAAGTGAACCTGGATAAAAGAAAAGAGCCAAAATCTCTAGAAGTTCTTAATGCAAATGTACACTATAACTAAAAACTCAGAGAAAGTAGGACTGTTAACTGATTCTATGTGTGGGCATTTGTACTAGTGCCTTTCATTTCTGTGGCTTTTCCTTGAACGCCACACTTAAAATGCAAAAGGTAAATGGGCAAAGAAATACCTTGCTGGTGGTGGTGTTCCTTTACCAGAGCACATGGCAGTCCTCTGCTTATCCGAGCTTGATGGCTGGCTTTGTGACCAAAGCTGTTTTATGCCTTGGACTCATAAAAACCAAACCAACCCAAATCAAATCAAATCCAGAAGGAGGAAGACAGAAAGAGACCTGTGGACTGCCATGCCACCCACAAACTTGCTTTCCAGTGTGGATGAAGGAGGTCATCTAGGGGCCTGCAAGCCACATGGCCAGCCTGCAGCTGGAGCCACCACAATGTGCAAGTCTGTGGTGGGCAGATGGGAGAGAAGGAGGAGTGGAGCAGCTTGAGCTGTATGAAGAAATATGGAACTGGAGACTCAACAATAGAAAGAAGTGGCCTGTTAGGAGTGACTAGCCTTGCCCTGATGGTGAGGCCCCAGCCTGAACTGCCACTAAGGGCCATGTTTGGATCCATGGCAATGCAATGGCAGGGGTCAGTGTCGATGTCTGTGGCTCATAATACCACAGGAGAACATGGGGATGTCCCTGCTCAGGGAAGCCACCAGAGACCACCTGGATGTCCAGGTGCTGCCAAGAACCAGTCTTGCCCCTCATTGGATGTGGTGTTCTGAACAGACGGCCCCATCTCAGACTGCTGGCAGAGAGGGCTCTGCACACTCAGTGTAGCTGGACTTGATGGCAGGGGTGTGGGTGAGCCTGTCTCAAAGATGTGTGCTGGGAGGGCTAACCCTGCCACTCATCTACTGTGGGGGTAGCACAGTTGCAGAGGTGATGCCCCCTACCCTTTACCCCCCTCCAGCAGATGGCAAATCTGCCCACAAGATTATGAGCATAGGGGAGCTATTCCTGCTCCTTACCTGTTCCTCAAGGGAACAGGTCCTGTACCTCACCTGGCCAGCAGAGTAAGGCTGATCCTGTCAAGCGGCATGGCTCTGCCAGCACTGTGGGCAAGAGTGCAGGAGAGCTGGCCCCACCACTCATCTATTGAGAGGTGATATGGGTGTGGGGTGATCCCTTCCCCCATCTCCTCATCATCCTCAACAGTCAGGAGAGTTGGCCCTTGTGTCATGATAGCTGGTGAGCTGGCCTGGTAAGCTGGCAGCTATGGCACTCAAGACAATGGCCACCTGCATAAAGCATGGGTACTGAAGTAGAACTGTCCCTGGTGGAGCTGCCACCAAGGGTGAGAATGTGGGATAGCTGGCCCAGTCATTTGTCTGCCACAAGGAGATGTGGGTATAAGTATGGTCCCCTCTCTTCCCTTCCTCCTCCCCCTTTCCCCTCATCCTCACCCTCACTCTTCTAACTTTGCTCCTCCTCCCCACTTCACAACCTGTGAGGGTGAGGGAATGAGAATGGGAAAGCCAGCCCTGCCCCTTACTATAGCACTCTGGAGAGTAGGCTCTGCACCTCCCCTGGGCAATACCCTGGAGCTAGCACTGGTAGTGAAGGCACAGGAGAGTCAGCTCTGATGGTGTGAGAGCAGGAAAGCTAGCCTATCCCCTCACAGGATTCAGTTTTTGAGAGAGTGAACCCTGCAAATAGATTTGACTAAGCAGCACAGTGGAGCTGGTTCTGGAGGTGTGGATGTGGGTGGCCGGGCCCCAATTGTATGAAAGCAAAAGAATAGATCCTGCATACTGTTGCTGTTGGCATTGCCTGGCCTAACCAGAACAGTACTGGAGAGCTTGTCCTGCTGGTATGGATAAGGGAAAGCCCATGAGATAACCAATTCTGAACCAACTCAGACCCAGATCCAGGGCACAGAATTGGCTAACCTGAAAATCTGTGTCATCCGCAAATAGAAGGGATGGGTAAAAAGGCCAGTCTTGCTGTTCCAAAGCTGCAGGATCTCTGTGACAGAGGACAAGAACAGGATAACTAGGAGGATGCAATATTGATAGTGTCACAGAAGCCAGAGACCTTGCACCAACCAATGGCTCCTTGCCATAGCAAGTGAAGATGTGTGGACAGAGGAATAGACTGTGGGACTCACTGTGACACACTACAGCTTCCATGGTGAGATGTTTTCAGTGCTTTGTTTTGTTGTTATTTGCTTGTAAGTTTTTACATTTTAATTTGGTGGGATGTTACAAGGATAAAGGGCAGATATGAGGGGATGGGGAGATGAGTGGGACTGGGATACAGAATGTGAAACTCAATGAATGAATAGAAAGCTAAACAAAAAGATTCAAAAAGTGACCTAAGAGTAGCTTACAGATTGGCATGAAACACAGAGTGCAGGGTGGAAGGAAATGGTTACGCCAATGAGTTCAGATAAAAGCAGAACAAGCCATTTCGTGTTTCATAGTTAGAATGTTTCCAAGTCTTGTGGAGATGATGCTGGTGTAGTGAGGAGATTGTTTATTCACACCTTTAATCCTGTTAATCTTACTCTGAAAAGACAGTGCAGTTGGTAAACCTTAAAACAAATAAGTCACACATTTTAAATCTCCATCTCAGTCAGCTTTTGCCTTTTACATCTTATTTATTTGCAAAATTCTCAATTGTTCAGTGACAGGAAGCTAAATCTTCTCTAATAGAATTGGGATCTATCGAGTAGTAAGCATAACGTGTCTAATTTGTATTGACTTGTCTGTTTTATTTTTGTTTGTTTGTTTTTTACCTATTGGAAGAAAAATTATCCTAATAGGTAATTGCAATTTTTACTTCAAAAACAAAGATAATGTTTTAAATATGATGAGTTTAGCTCCATAGAACCCATTGACATTAATGCTCACTAGAGCTATTGTTAAAAGCATCAAAGCATTTGAGACTCTTCCCTTTCCAGCGAGTGAAATCAGAAGTAATGCCATGTGATTTTTATCTTGTTCTCTTTGTCCCTAAACAATTAAACTACTATAGATGTAATTAGTAATGTTAAAGATATTTTTGCCTCGTTAGAGTAGTCTGAAGTAGGCAGGATTCCTTTTTGTCTGGAGAGAAATGTAATTTCTGAACCTTCGTATGGTACTTTTGTTGTCAAAGAGATTTATAATTGCTGACTGCAATCTCCCCTTGCTATTAGCTTTGGACCCTGGAGCCCCAGGCAGAAACAAAGGAAGCCAAGATATGTCTGAAAATTTGCAGCCACTACTTCACCATTTTTTTCGTGTTGTCTGGACAACAAAACAGCACAGTTTATCATCTCATATTGGAAAGAATTTTAATCATAGACATAATAACAGTGTATAGAGATTAGCAATATGGATAGTCTCATTTGATAACAGAATATAAAATCATAAACACCATAGTGGAAAAAGACACACCTTTTCATTTTACACATAAAAAACATGTGATTAAAGGATCAGCAATTTTGTCTTTTGACAGGATGGATACCATCACCTGTCATTAGTAGTTTGTTTCAGCTTCTTGTCTCATTAAGGAAATTCAAAGAATGCTGAATTCAGTAAAAATAAACAAACAAACAAACAAACAAATAAATAAATAAATAAATGCAGGTCACTCAAGGAGAGACACTCTAGGCAGAGCCATTTCAGGTTGTGACATATTGGTGAGGCTGTGCTAACTGATGTGAGGTCTGATCAACATTAGAGAGAAAATATGGATGGCCAAAGAGCACTAATGGCTTTGGAAACAGTACGGAGAGTTTCCTGGATAAGAGAGTTTAGCATAGAAAAGCTGAAGGTGCTCCAGTGAGAAAGGCATCCTCCTTGAGTTAAGCTGTTATTTCAGATCGTTCCTCAGGACCCTTGATTATCCTAAATGGTATATTATCAGAATGAATATAATTACTCTACCTTCTGGGCTGCAGAGGCCGATATCAGAATGCCGGCCAGGATATACTTTTCAGAAGGTCCTTGGAATTGCCTTCTCCTGTCTTCAGTTTTTGGTAGTTCTGTTGGGGATTCCAAAGTCTCAAAAGGACCATCACTACCTCCATTCTCTCAGTGCTAGGGATGGAATCCAGAGCCTGAACAGGCAAAGTAACTGCTTGGTCTACACAGGCAGCCTCTGATCCATCTCCTCATGGCCTCTTCCCTGTACCATTTTTTGTTTCTCCTGAGGGCAATCTCTTTGAATTTATGACTCAAATAAAACCAATACAAGTTCATCTCAGTCCTGCAAAGATTCTGTTTCAAGTAAAGTCAGGTTTGAAGTTTACAATGGTTATGATCTGGAACCGAAGTTAGATTTTATTCAATGTACTACAGACAGCTTTTTAAAAATGTACTTATGGGAAAAGGATAAAAAGTGTAAGACATAGAATGACCATAATGCAAATCTAAGTAATATCAAAGTATAGAATGTCACATTTTATGAGGTCCTAGATACTTGCTGTCAACTATCTGTGAAAATAGAAAAGTATCAACAAAAGCTGCTGTAAGTTGATGTGAATTTTACAAAAGAGTAGAGAATGTAGCAGGATACCAATTTTTTTAACTAAGTCGATGAGATCGTTGTGATTAAAATGGCACTACCTGATGTACACAGGAGAACACTGACCACAACTGAAGGTGACAATAGAAGACACAGCAACTAATGAGCACAGGAATAATGAGGGAAACCAGGCTATGAGGAACTTCTAAGGAGGATAGCTCATGAAACAACATCACTAACACATTATTTACAAGTTTTACACCAGAGTAAAATGACAAAAGTGTAAGGAAGAGGCACTCAAGAAATAAGAAGGTAAGACCAGGCATCCTGAGTGTTCTACGGCAGAGACTTAGATGGGCAAGTTTATGTCTCTCTATAGTATCAGATTTTACGGAATGACAAACCTTCACAAGCTATGTGGATATTGTTGGATGCAATTCGCTGAGTACTCATCATTTCCCTTGACAGATGGCTGTAGGCAAACACAGGTTCTTGATTACAATATTAATTACCCCATATGCACGTCACACTGTGAGGTAACTTCTCTATTAATATGGACATTCATGTTTTTTACAGAGGGGCTGCAAAGGCATGAAACAGGCAGCAGGAGAAATGAATAAGCTCCAAGAGGTTTTGCTGGAGACAGAGGGGGAGTTGACACAGAGCCCTGTTCTGTCAGTCCCTTGATGCACACATCAGGTGTTTAGAACACAGGTCGGTTCAGGAAATTTTCCCCTGTGCCCATGTGTTCCAGACTCTCCCTCACTTTCTCTTCCACTAGTTTCATTGTATCTGATTTTATGTGGCGGTCTTTGATCCACTTGGACTTGAGCTTTGTACAAGGAGATAAGAATGGATAAATTTGCATTCTTCTGCATGCTGTCCTCCAGTTGAACCATTTGTTGAAAACGCTGTCTTTTCTACTGGATGATTTTAACTTCTTTGGCAAAGATCAAGTGATCATAGGTGTGTAGGTTTATTTCTGGGTCTTCAATTCTATTCCATTTATCTACCTGCCTGTCTCTGTACCAAGACCATGCAGTTTTTATGATGATTGCTCTGTAATACAGCTTGAGGTCAGAGATGGTGATTCAATATTTTCACTACTGAGTCTGGGCAGAACCTCACTTTTGGTGTGATGTATTTGGTATGTTCGTGGGCATGGTTCAGTTTTATTCAGTTTTAATGAGCTCCAGTACTAAAATTTCCCAATGCATTTTGATAAGTTTGTATGAAGTAGACTTTGCTTTCAGAAATAACTTATTTATTGCTCTATGCCTCCTTGGCCAAGCTGGACAGAAGCAGAGTCCTTGCAGTAGTTTGAGTGAAACTGGTCCCCATAGACTTACAGAGAGTGTCACTGTTTGAAAAGTGAAGGACATACAGCCTTGTTGTAGTGGGTGTGACCCTGTCGGAGGAAGTCTAACACTGGGGATTTGAGGTGCAATCCTGGCCCATGACTCATGCTCTCTTCCTGCTGCCTACTGAGATGTAAAACACTGAGCTCCTTCTCCAGCCCATGTCTGCGTGCACACTACCCTTCCTGCTATGATGATAATGAACTAAACCTCTAAATGTAAGCCAGGACCAATCAAAAGCTTTCTTTTACAAGAGCTTCCGTTATGATTGTGTCTCTTAACAGCAATAGAACACTGACAAAGACAGTCCTCCTCCTTCAGAGTCTACACTCTCAGTGAAGGTAAATGAGGCTTTTAAATGGAATCATTCAGGATAAGGCTCAGCCTGAAGCCATGTGTGGCCTTCAAAGAGTGAAAATGCCTCCATTTCATTACAGAGGAAGAGGTTTGAAGTAACTGTCAGATACCACTCAGCTCTGAGCTGACGTCCTAAAGGTGAGGTTCAAAGCCAAGGCTTTCCATTCCAGTGGCTCTTCAATTGTGGGTCTCAGGGACACGGAACCTCACTAGAAGTCACTCAACACAAAGACAAGTTTCAGTTCACACCCTGCTGTCATACAAAGGAAACATAAAAATACAAGAACTTGTCAGGGAAACTGATTCATTGTAGTCTGGCCAAACCCGGGGGGCGGGGAGTGTGAAGAAAAATACTTAATTTTCCCTCAGCCTTTCTTTTATCAACATTACAATTTATAGACACAGTGAAGCAAAATCTGAGGCAAAAATCTGGGAACTGCTGGGTTTGGCTATAAGATAGATTGCCAGAATCCAAGATGTCCCCTGAGATGGAGGCCCCACCTGGGCTAAAGCCTTTCCATTTTCAAGCTGAGAGTTTGGGGGAAACTGCTTCCTTGGGATGGTTTTGCCTTCCCTTTTTGCTCATTGTAGTTCTGAGTGGACTTCACAGGGACCCCACTCTCTAATGATAGCTGATTTACATTGTCTTAGAAACAGCAAATGAGAGTGCCCCTGGCTCAGAGCAATATGCCCCAGGAACAGCAAGTAAGAGGGGAGACATTTGAGCCCTGAATGGCTATGTTGTAAAATACTCACATAGCTTACACATTGGACAGAAGACTACAAATGGCTTGATCAATCCTCTTTGCCTGAGAAAAGAGAAACGTAATTAATAAATATTTATTCTGGATAGTATAAGGTGTAACTTAACACAGTGAGCTTACTGTGGCCAAGTTCCATTCCGCAGTTTATTTATAGCTCTTGAATGTCCAAATTATTAAGGGTGTAAATTTTGGTGACTCTACACAGTTACTAATGGTATTCCCATCTACTCTGAATAATGCCCCAATATGGATGATAAAGTATACTGTCTGAAACAATTTATAGAAGAATCATCACCTAAATATTAAATTTTATTTTTAATTCTTGAAGCACAGCACTGGTAGTTATGGGTCATCTATACACTTATACTTAGATCTTTTACCTGCTTCCAAAGTATTCTAGCTCCTCACTTCAAGTTAGTCATACAAAAATGAGACTTGAAGGAACCCATCAAGTGTCTTCTTTTAGGCAGAGGGCTTGATACCTTGGGTTCGATGTAGGCCTATTCCTGCTCCCTTTCCCATTCTGCTTAATTAGATTTCAAACCAAAGAAACATCTTGGTGTGTCTTACCTTGAAATAGTTTAATACACTCTTGGGTTTCTCAGTAATTCACACCCCTACCTTCACCACAGACTTGTAAATCCCAAAACTGTATAGGATTGTACCCCTGCCCCTTCCTGTGAGGTTAGTGGCTCCTGTGGGGAAAGGGACACTCTTAAATGCTAAGATTTATGAGTGTGCTGCATTTTTGTAAGGTGTAAATTGCAAAGAAACTCCAGAGAACAATTAAACATTTAAACATAGTGAGCATCGTGCCCCTGTGTCCTCTGAGGCAGCAGTAACTGTGAGAAGGAAGGGAAAACAAAGAAGGGTATCTTGGTCCCTATGACCTTCACCACACAATGAAAGCAACCTCTGGGACATCCTGGATTGTGCAGCTACAGAAAAACAAGTAATTTATAAATAGGTTGTGAACTAAGATTTTAGAATGACCACTGCTTAACATGGCTGGGGTGAACTTAAGCATCAGAAGCAAATCAACCCTTTAGGGATTATAGTTATTAAAATACACTTAATGCCAGCTACCTGACTGTTAAACTAGGAAGTCTCAGTGTTAATAAACACAGTAACAGGAACTTTAAAAATTATCTTGCTTTCGACTCTTATGGACAACATAAAGAGACATTGAAAGTTAGTCTGTCCAAAGGTTAGGAGCCGGGTAGCACTAAATTAATGAAGTTCCTGAACAAGGCTCTTCCAGTTTGGCTCCTGAAGCAAAGTGCATTTCCCGTATAATGCTTTCCCAGCCTCCTAAGAGCATGGCAAGAAACACTGCCAAAGGTGTTTGCATAAAGGCCAAAACTTGCCAGTGTGTTCTGAGAAGCTGGGCCCCAGGACTTTGGTTAAAAATGGTAGTCCTACTGGCCAAGTTTGTCACCCAAGATTTCAGGTACAAACACACAGGGAAAACACTGTTGGGAACTTAAATGTTCCTTACATTTAGGCCAATGTTAATGCCTTTGGCCCTGAAGTATCCATTTCTTTTTCTCCTTCTGTGACTAAGAGGGAAATAAGGGCACCATTCTGTCTAAGACATCTTAAAAACACAATTTCTCCACAAGAAAGGGCGAGAAAGAATGGTTTGGCTCCAATGACCACACCTATGACTTCCTGTAGAATCACCAAGGATGGGTGGAAAGCCAATGGAGCTTCAGCTCTCAACAGCTCCAGAACAGGAAAAAGAAAGAAAGATGGGGAGGGGCACAGAGAGCAGAGAGGGTGAAACAGGAAGGAGAAAGAGACAGACAGAGAGGTAGAAACAGAAAGAGATGATGATATTAGGTAGATGATCAATAGATAGATAGATAGATAGATAGATAGATAGATAGATAGATAAGGATAGATAGATAGATAAGGATAGATAGATAGATAGATAGATAGATGATAGATAGACCTATAGATAGATAGATAGATAGATAGATAGATAGATAGATAGATAGATAGATAGATAGATAGATAGATAGATAGATAGATAGATAGATAGATAGATAAGGATGGAGATGCACATAGAGACAGACGACAGACAGACAGACAGAATTTCTAGGCTACGTCTTGCTAAAGGGAACATGAAGTCAGCTATAAATCTCATTCTTTCTGTGTCTTGTGTGGCCTACAGTCTTGGGACTTCTATGCTTCAAGCACCTTGATATATCCATGCAGGACACAGATGTGTTCATATTAAAGATATTGTTTTTTGTCTGCTCCCATGGGAAGCTCAAGTTCTCAAATCTATGTGCTCTGTAGTACGGGATTAACACTTTTCAGTTTTTCTTCCTAGATGCCCATTTTTAGTTTGGTTTCTTATACAAATTTAAACCTTCTTTCTTTAGTTTTATGACTTTTATTTTGTTTTCCTATTATCATTTGGAAATCTCTAAAACTGCAGTTTAAAATGCATTTCACTCCCCCCTTTTATCTAAGTTGTCATCTCTATATTACTCTACCACTGTTTTGCTCTGACATACCTTTATATATTTGCTTTGGAGACGTTTGACAGGAGTATTGAGAACATGAATTTAGGAGGCATTTAGTTCAAATCTCTTGAACGAATCAACAATTCTGTGGTTTACTGCAGAGTTCAGAAGCACATCTGCATCAGTCATTAGATTGAGATATTACTACTTGGCAGTGTTACTACAAAGACTAAGCCTGGTGATATATACTGGCTTGGTCAACTGTGAATTGAAAGTCCATAAAAAAAGCCATGTGTAAAATTAACATGCATTTGCCAGATTATAGTTGTCTCAGAAGCTTACTGCTGAACAAACTCACCCTTTCTAGCTCTTTCTAAGCTATAGCTGGTGGATTCATTTTACCTGTTCTGGCTCAAAACTCTACTCCATACTGGTTGTTTCAAACTGGCTTTTCGAGGCTTCTCACAGAATTACCCTACTTGGAAAAAAACTGCATTTGAATTCCACGGACTGAGCTGCCTTGCTTGAACTCAAATGAACTGCACTCAATTGAACTACAGCCTGACTCATTCTGCTCTGCTCGTAGGTAGCATCTCTTTCCAGTCTGTTGTCATGAGAATTGGGTGTATCCTATCTCTGACTCATTCTGTCAAACCTTATTCTGACTCATCACTTTGTCTGCCCCTCAATTAGAATCACTTTCAAACATGGCTCTTGCTTTCCACAAACTGACTTTACTTTCATTGTTTGGGGATTAAGGTATATACTAAGGATGTGTTTATATTCTAGCAAAAGGGAATGGAGGTATTTTATTCTAGCCAGATCATCCAAGCTTAGATGTGCCAAGCCAGAGTAGTGAGAAGCATTGCTGAATTAAAATTCCTTTACAGTCCTGTCTTTGCTAAAGATTGACCAGGCTGGTAGGTTGTCACTAACACAATGATTGCACAGTTTTAATGCTGTAGATCAAGATGCAAAATGATCTTGGGCTAACTGCGGCATTCTTGATCGCTATTTGCTCTCCTTGGCTCTGTAACCAAGCATTATTTGGCTGCTGTCTAGCCAGTTCCTCAAGATCGAACCATTCCTTTCTCAGTGGATGCTCTTAAAGACTAAGAAAGTAATATAAAAATGCAAGTCAGAAAGTAAACAAGTCACAAGTCTTAAGGAAGTTCTGGAACTTATCTGATTCACAAGTCCTCTCCTGAAGGATATAAAAGCAGTAACACTTGCTGGTGAGACAGGACTATGGACAAATGAACTGCCTGCAATGTGTGCAGGGAACCCTGAAGAGGCAATTTTCACATGTTAGGACCCATGTTTGGGTGAATTTTTTTCTGATGCAATTGCACCCAGGGTATTGTGATTAACTCCTACCCACACTCCTGTAACCAACCCAAAGAAGTGACTGAGTGTCCTTGGCTTTTCATTGTGCTCTATCTGCAGGAGAGCATGTTTGCTTACATCTCTCCAGGAAGAGTTGCCCAACACACGTTCTTCATTTGCTTCTACTGTCCCAGAAGCTAATAATATCAGATAACCTCTAAAAACAATAGCTAAAAATTTCCTATTTTATACTATCTTACAACTTTATGCCCCATAATGCTTTTGGTAAATGTTTGATCTATCACTTTCTTTTGGTCTCTGCCAATAAAAGTCACATCACTGATCCTCCCGTGAAACCTGTCACTTAAAATAACCTGAATCTCTCTTCCTGGGCAAAGGTAAGCCACTCATTGGCTCACAGGAAAAGATCTTTGACTCCCTTTGTGGTAAGAGCTGGGCTTTGCATCAACAGCAGATTAATTCTAAGAAGCATCCAGAAAACAAATGTCTTATTGTGGGCATTGGTGGGGAAGAGGCAGGTGTGGATTTTAACCTTTCCTTCTGTGAGGAAATGGTAGAACTAAAAAGCCAATACTGTGGAGACAATGCAGCATTAACCTGACTCAGGGAATGTGAACCTCAGGACTTCAGATCTTCTGAGTAGCTCAAACTGGGAATGGAATTTGTAAAAGACACAGACACCGAGCATTGTTACTCCTGATTGTGTAAAGGGGTGTTTGATTTTATTTTTGTATTTGGTTTGTTTGTGGTTTTTTATTTTATTTATTGATTTTTATCTGCCCCTTGCCATGAGAGACTCCAGTGTGCAAACACAGTTTTACTCTGCTTTGAGGAAGGAGGTGAGCACAAAACCATGTTGAACCCGGTGGAAGATTCTATATGCTGTGCCCATCCACATAAACAAACACACACTCTCTCTCTCCCCCTCCATCTCCCATTCTTTCCTCCCTCCCTCCACCCTGCTTCTCTCCCTTTCTCTTCATGGGTGAGGTTGCTGATGTCTTCACTGTATCCGTAGCGTATTATTAAGGAAAGCAGCACTCATACCACCCAGTAAACATTGAAAGTGCTGGAAAACAACTAGCATTTCCTTATATAAAATGACATTTCCATATTTGGAGAGCTATTCTAGAATTAACAGCTTCAATTACAGGCACAGTGTCAAGGGTTTAAAGTCTCTTGAAAGTTCTTTGTACCAACAAAGTGGTAAGCAATTTTTTTTTAATTTATTTTCTTCACATGCCTATATACTTCACCACTCAGTATCATAATTTAACTAATTTGATGGTAGTGACCTCAAATATATTGGCAACTTCTTTATTGTTTGCTTTTGAAAATTAAGTATGCTTTAACCAAGTCTAATTCTAACAATGATGATTAGAAACTAATTAGTAGGAAGTCAGCAGGCCTGTTATTAATAAAAAAAGAAGGTACTAGTTGCTATAGATTGAGTAAATCCTCTCATCTACAAAATTATTACTGTAGCTTCCACCCATAGGTGACCCCAAATCTCATCTTAACAGACCTGCTTAACACTGGTTATATGAAGGTGAGAGACCTCAGTCTGAAATCATCACAGAACATGTAGTTTTCTTCTCATGACTAAACTATTCAGTTTCCAGGGTCAAATGATATGTTAACTGACTTTGGAGCTTATGGACACAATGCCTCCTTCTACCCTTATATTCAGCTTAAATTTGTAAACTTGTTCCTGTAGTTTTACAAACTTCTACCTTGACACACACACACACACACACACACACACACACACACACACACACGTTGTTTTGATAATTAAATATGTCTCTCAGGGGAAACTGGAAGATGTCATCCATCTTTCCATCTCTCATTAGTGACTCTTAATTCTTTTATGTATTTAAAGACACATCTACCAATTTGCATATGTGTGGCTAAAAGAACTCAGGAGAAGATTCATTCTGAAAAAAATCAACAGAACTCACACAG
Organism: Rattus rattus; assembly: GCF_011064425.1. Lineage (NCBI taxonomy): Eukaryota > Metazoa > Chordata > Mammalia > Rodentia > Muridae > Rattus > Rattus rattus. The sequence continues at coordinate 114,407,029 of NC_046156.1, forward strand.
AACAACATACAAATAAAATCCTTTAGAATAGTTGAAGGGACCCTGGGCAAGCTGTCAGGAGGAAGACCCCAAGACAGGCTGTGTATTACAAACTCCCCTTCTCCAACTTCCCCACATCCTTCTCTCTCTTCTCTTCTCTTCTCTTCTCTTCTCTTCTCTTCTCCTTCTTCTCCTTCTCTTCTCCTCCTCTCTCTCCTCTCTCTCCTCTCTCTCCTCTCTCTCTCTCTCTCTCTCTCTCTCTCTCTCTCTCCCTCTCTCTCTCACTGTATAATTAGTTGCTCTTAAACTTAAAGTATAGTCCCAAAAAGGTGCAGTTAGAGAGAAAGAAATTAGGCACCAAGGTCAGATATTTAAAAAAATGTAATTGATCATATGTGTAGGTTTTCAGAAAGTGGATCATTTTAATAGGATATCTCAGAGCTATTCCAGTCTGGGATGAGGCTATGTCTTTTCTATTCTAAGTTCAATACTGCACATGACTGTTCCTCGGAGACCAGGTTGCTTCTTTCTTGAGAAATAGAATATGCTAGTTATCTGAGATTTTGTGAGTGAGTACTCCATTTCTGCAGTGCACAGGACCTTAGCATTCTAATCCATGTGCAATTTTTGCATATGTGCACTGGAATAAATTCACTCCAAGACTTAATCTATAAAGTACATTGAGATGGCCTACATCAGTACCTTGAGTACTGCAGATTTCAATACTCAACCCCAGAAGCTGCATGTGAACCTTTGAGATATAGGAAAAGATCTTCCAGTTAGTTGGTTTCACAGATAAATCATATGCATTTGACATATCCTCTTGCAAATGGTCACATGGTTCCCATGCTTTCTCGGTGCCCAGAAACTGAACATATGACACAGAGTGATTTGAGAAGTTAATAAAAATAGTAACCAAAATATAGTTATATGCCTATGAATTGCTTGAATCTACCATATATAAATATTGAAGATATATGTATCACCAAATGGCTTCAACATTAAATAATATCTTGTTCTTTAATAAAAACATTGGCAATATTTGAGACCTAGTATCTATCATTTAGCTTCCAGATAAAGAAATATGACTATACTTTAATATATGTTCCTCTCTTTCTGCCTCTCTCATTCTTTGTCTCATTTAAATAAGAATCATCTTACACTGTGTCAGCTACACTCAGTTGCTGGTCTGTGTTTCTCTTCCACTAAATCCATTTGTAACAGTGAAGTTAAGGTGGTTCCTACCCAAGTAAACCATCAAAACAGATCTCCTCAGAACTGACCCACTCCAGTTCAGAAAGTTCACAGATATTCACCAAATCTAATTCAATTTCCAATTCTGTAACCAGACCTTAGACTCCAGGACTATGTCTTATTTAGATTCATTACACTATTCAGTGAGGGTATTCTACAATATGGCACAACTGAAGGAATGGAGGCCAATCCTTAAAGTACAGGGAGGGGGGGTCTCTATACTTCTCAAATATGATTATTACATTCTCTTCTCTAAGTACCATTTACTGTTCTAGTAACAACAACATTAATTAGCAACATACCCGAACCTTCTTTTGATAATAACACAACTTGAAGAATTTGCTCAAATCTACTGAGCTACAGAATGAACAATAAACTTGGTACCATAGTAGATGAAGTTTCTTCTTATAGCAAACACATCTTATCCATTATGTTTCAGTGAATTATTGAAAAATAGGTACAACAAATATATAACTGGCATTTGACATCCAATACAAAGTCAGATAATTTAACCCCTGCCTAGCTTCAGTTGTTTCACTAATGTCTATGGTTCACTGGTCATGAAGGTCAGGAGAGACACAGTGATGAGGAAACCACCTTGTGGGAATATGCAGCCATTGCCATTATTAGCTACGCCTTTTCTCATTGAGTGGTGGTGTATCATAAGTGTCACTTGCACATTGACAATACATGCCAATATCACCAGTAAAGCCAAATAAGTGGGGAAAGTGTCTATGACACAGAAAGAAAAGAGACAGGGATCTTCTTGGCTGGTGTTAGTACCCAGGCCCAGGGTACTAGCAGACCATGCCTTTAAAACACTGGAGGAACACAGTTTCCCAGGGCCAAGCTAATAAAGGGCACAGTTCCAACCAGCCTCATTAACCACAGGCATTGGCAGCCTTTGGAGTGTGAAGTCAGGAGATGGCCATGGTTGGCTTCACGTCCTAAGTCATCCCTCATTACAGCTAGGAAGTCCACACTCTATTAAACTTTGTCCTAACATCCAGAGGAAAAAAATCTGTCCACTGCATTATGTGAGGATTATTCTTGTTACTTCTCCGTAATCCTAAAGTCATGATGCTCATTTTGGCTTTGGATGTATTCGTCCCTGTACTTTTGGGAATTAAAATTATAATTCATTCTCTCTCTCTTTTTTCCCTAGTTACATATATACTTGTGTCTAGACCATTAAAGTTAACAACTAAAATATAATCTAAAATTATATGACCTACCCTAAGCATTCCATATTGTCAACCTAAAGAAATAAATGTAAAATATCCTCTCCCCATTTCATTTTTATTACTATAACATACATCTTTCAGGAAGTAGAGAACATTTTTATGCTCTGTCTTTGGTAAATGTTTAGAGAGGAAAAAATGCTTAAATGCAATTCTCTGCCCAGAACTGGCACGTTTCAATAGCACCCATGAAGCTAGTCTTTCAGGCAGTGCCAGGGCTTGGCAGCCCTCTCCTAGAGCCTTCTTTGCCCATATTGAAAATATCAGGTTACCTAAGAGAACACCCACAGTATTAATAACACTTGAGGCTGCCTTGCTTTCTAATTATCTACATGGACAATTAGTTCCCCATTTAGTCAGACAACACATTTCTTAGAAACATCTGTGAGATAAAATATTTAACATTTTAAGGATAAAAGGGTTTTACTGAACTGTAAAAAAAAAAAAAAAAAAAAAAAAAAAAAAAAAACTAGACCTTTTGTGTCCTGCAAGGGGGTGACTACTAAGCCACTGAAAGCCTTCCTTTCCTGTAAAATACACAATGCCTTGGATCACTATCACCTCAGGACTGTGACTAGGCAAGGTGTGATATAGGAGTCACCATCTGCCACTCACTTTTCAACACGGCTCCCACCTGGTGTCAAGTCCTGCACAGGTTTCAGAGAGTCAGAAAGTCATCTCTGCTCCTCTTCGAAGAGGTATGTGGCTGGTTAAGGGGGACAGGCACGGAAACCTACCACCCTCTCTGTAAAATGCCTGTGGAAGATGGTGGTGCTGAGGGTGATTTGAACTGTGACGGTCTGGTACAGAGGTTTCAGAGAAGAATTTTAGTATATTGCCTAGAAATTGCTCTTGTGATATTTTGGGGAAGAATGTGTCTGCATTTGGCCTTTGCCTAAAAAGTCTGCTTGAGGCTAAATTGATGGGATTTAGATTAATTGAAGGAACAAAGGAAATCTCAAAACAGTCTACTGTAGACTCCATTGTGTGAATACCACTGTTACATTTTAAGAAAAGCCTTTTGATGAAAAGGAGCAAGTTACTCAAGGAAAATTACAAAATGTATAGATTGAGGAGAAAATAGGCAATTCAATAAATGGGAATGAAGCTAAATCCTATGTTCAAGGAGATAAACAGATTAAGAAATGGAATAAATGTAGTTATGACACCAGGGGATGACCTCACCCAGGCATGCTTCCATATTGTTAAAAGAAATTAAAGAATATCTTAGCTCCAGGTGTGGTGGTACATGCCTTTAATCCCAGCATTCAGGAGACAGGCATGTAGATCTCTGAATTCAAGGTCAGCCTGGAATGCAGAAAAAGTTCCAGAACAGGCAAGCTTAGATAGTGAAAGAAAGCATTGCAAAGAGGAAGTTGTTGAAGATGTAACTGAAATAAGGGACCATGATCCAGCTCCAGAAAGCATCAGAACTTGGCAGCTTTGGCCAAGTGGTTCTGGCTTTAGAGTCAAGAATAGAAGAAGGATTTATGGAATCTCCCTTAAGGACTAAGGAAATTCAATGAGGCCAGGTATGTAGAAGGGGTGTCCCTACATGGAGGCCTAGAAAGGCCAATGTGAGAAGCTGTGAGAATGAAATCTGGATTGTCTTATAAACCCCCAAAAGTGAGAGATGCCAGAGCTATGGGATGCCTTCTGAAGAAAGATGCTAACAGGGAGTGCAGCCAGCCCAAGAGAAAGAAGTGTGCCGCAGTCAACAAAGCTGAAAGAAGCTGAGGATCATTTTGACATCAGACATGGAGCTGCAGAGTTGGCAGGTGGTTTTCGGTCTTGTTTTGGTCCAGTGTGCTCACTTTGCTTCCTTCCCTACATTTTAAAACAATAATATATATCCTGTGCTAGTATATGCTAGAAGTATATGATCTGATTTTTATTTTATAGGAAAGCACAGTTTAGAGATTTTTAAAATATCAGCAGAGACTTTGAACTTTGGACTTTTAAAAATTATTGACACTGGGATAGGCAATAGGGACCTTTGAAGTTGGACTGTATACATTTATGAATTATGTTGTGGGTACAAGTCTATGGGAGCCAGGGAGTGGAATACAGTTCTTTGAACAGGAATGTCCCCCATAGACTCATAGGATTGAATATTTGGCTCATATAGAGTGGCATTGTTAGGAGGTATGGCTTTGTTGGTGGAAAGTTAGCACTGTTGAGGTAGCCTTTGTGTTTTCCCATGTTGAAGCTAACTCAAACGTGCCACATAGTCTCCTTCTACTGACCACAGATCATGATAGAACTCTCAGCTACCTATACATCACTATGTCTGTCTACACGCTGCCATGTTTCCTTCCCCGACAATAATCAACTAAATCTGACACGTAAGCCAGTCCCAGTGAAACATTTTCCTTTGTAAGTGTTGCTGTGGTCATGGTGTCTCTTCACAACAGTAAAACCCTAACTAAGACAATGTTGAAGACAAAGTCATCCACTTTGTTTACAGAAATGAAGAATCAGGAATCAGTTCTTAGGTCATAAGAAGAGGCTTATGGACAAAGAACAGTGGTGGAGGAATATGTGTGGAAGAAAAGCAGGACATAGCTAGAGGTGAAGGGATGTAAATATAGGAGACTGAGTTTCTGAGATCCAGCAGGGGTGGGGTGTAGAAAGGAAGCTTAACGAGAAGGTAAGAAGAAGTCCAGAGCATTCTGTCAAGGACATGGCAGAGAACAACAATGTAGTGAAGATCATGGGCCTTGTAGTTTCAATAGGCTTGGTCCAGGGAGTGACACTATTAGGAGGTGTAGCCTTGTTGGAGTAGGTGTGATCTTGTTGAAGGAAGTGTGTCACTTTGGGGGTGGGCTTTGAGATGGCTTTCTGCTAGCTACTGACCATGCCAGTCTTCCTCTAGCATCCTTTAGAGCAAGATGTTGAACTCTCAACTCCTACCAGGCCATGCCTCCCTGGACACTGCCATGCTGCCACCTTGATGATCATGGATTGAACCTCCGAAACTGTAAGCCAGCCTCAATTAAATGTTGTCTTTTATAAAAGTCGCCTTGGTCATGGTGTTTCTTCACAGCAATGGAAAACTTAATGAAGAAATGCCTTAAAAGGAGTTGTGAAGGGAGGGAGAGGATTCTGTATCAAACTCATAGGTAGGAACTTATTTTGTAAAAGTATAGTCCATTTACATCTTGAGAATTCATGAAATCTTGATCCTCAAATGTCTTAAAGTTTAGTTTAGAAATCACAGAAAGTGTCTTAGTGTTTCATTGCAATCACCAAGGCAACACTTATAAGGGCAAACATTTCATTGGGGCTGGCTTACAGTTTCAAAGATTCAGTCCATTATCGTCATGGTGGAATGCATGACAAATGTGTAGGCAGACTTGGTGCTGGAGCTGGAGTTGGAACCAAGAGTTCTGCATCTTGGATCCAAAGGCAGGCAGGAAGAGATTATGTTTTGCGTACAGCCAGGATAAGGTTCACTTTTGCACTGGACAGAGCCTGAGCATAGGTAGCCTGACTACTTAGTGGCATGCTTCCTTCAACAAGGCCACACCTCCCCTTAAGGCTATACCTCTTAATATTGCTGCTTCTCATGGGCCAAGCATATTCAAAACACCCTAGAAACTATCAAAATATCTTTGTTTTGATTTTGAAAGTGTTGAAGATTTGACACCATTTGATTTGTTCACAGAATGTATTCATCTCCACGGTTAAGGGAAGTATTCCTTTGTGCTAAAGTCAAGTAATCATGACATTAAGTTTAGAAATGAAATGTCTGGCTACAAACTAATGAACTTATGCTAGGTAGTGTTCATTGCAGGACTTTCACTGGAAAAGATAGAGATCACTTGTCAAATGGAAATTAGGGATTATTTTCTGAGGTCCTATTTTCTAAATATAGTTGTGGTGAAAACTTCTACTACTGTGATTTAAAAGAATGTGTCAATCTCACATCCAAAGATTTTGTTTTGTTTTGTGTTTTGTTTATGTTTTGTTTTGTTTTTATATCACTTGAATTAATTTAAGACTCTTAATTCTCCAGACTTACCAGTGGGCTGGTATTTAAAATAGATCTCTTGTTTGGCAGAGATCTTCCAGTCTGAAGGTATAATATTAAATTCTGTGAGTTTTATGTGTGGTTTGGGCCAGGATTCACTCTCCAGTCTCCAGTCACGGATTCAAGCTTATGGAATGGCCTGCTACCCTTGACCAAAGAATATCTGCAGTATCTTCCAAGTACTATAGGTCCCTCAATCACCATGTTCCCCTGAAGTCCTATAACTCCTTCCCACAAACATCTTTTATAACTGTCCGTACAGTTAAATTAAAACACCATTACTTCTTAGTTTGTTTCTGTCTATCATGATGCATTTTTCTCCCCATTCTGTGGTGTATATGCATTCTGTCTAGGTTCACCACAGAGTCATTGACTCTTAAGGTACTTAAAAAAAACTCAAAGATTTGTTTTATTTATATATGTGTATGTATAAATGCTTGAGTAGTTGATCACAGATATGAGAGAGCACCGGATGCTGGAAGCTAGAGCTACTGGTCTTTTTTAACTACTTTTGGGTATAGAGTTGCTGGCCTTTGTTATGTGAACATTGTCAACTGAACTCTGGCCTAGAGAGCAGTAAGTGCCAATAACCACTGAGGCTTCTCTCCAGCCCTGACTCCTAAGAGTTTCTTTTCTGAGTACAGATCTTTCTCATTTTGTGATAGGGGGAACATTTTCCTAGATGTACCATAAAACCATTTCCACTCTGGGGTATTTCTCCCCCTTGATGGGTTGATTGGAAGCAGGCTTGGGTTTTCGTGCTCCTGTGATACTTAAGGCTTTTATGGTCAGCATCCTGAGAAGTTTCCTTTCTTATTCAATTGAAAAATCCCCTAAAAGCCCAACACTTCAAGCAAGAAAACCATTACTTAAATCAGCCCTCCCTTGTGTTTTCCCTCAGGAGAATCCAAATGATTTACTATTTTAATTGTTTACTTTAGAATTTGTGCCCTATAATATGCTCTCTTTTAGGCAAAGAAGTCTATTCTGTTCTCTACTAAAATGGGAAACGCAGATAGGGATAAACCATTCAAAGGAGAGGAACATAAATGTAATCCTAACATACATTACTATGACTTGACATCACCTTATACAATTGGTACTTCTTTAAAGCATACATATTTCCTTCCCACCCCTAAACGTTAGGTGGAAACAATACCCTTATGTATTTCTGAACCAAAGGCTATTCAGTTACTTACATAATTAGTTCTTTCAAGAAAGCACAACCTATGTGCAATATTAGCTCAACAGACTGTTCATGGGGGAAATTACTCAACTTTATCATAAGCATGTTGACTGGGATAAAATACTACCTGATAATGTGTGTCTTTTTTCTTCATTTTCCTGTCACAAATAATGGTATGCCAAAATTAGATTACACTTTACTATGCAAGTTCAGAAAACTGAGTTATAGTGAAAGGATGCAATTTTCAACTATATCATAGGAAGTAAAGAATCTCTGTATTTAGTTCCCTCTCCCCAACCATCCATGTTGTTTATTCTGTTTTCCCTTCCCAGTGAGATTCATATGCCCCCACCCATCTTGAGCCCTCATTGTTACTTCGCTTCTTTGAGTCTGGAGTGGGGATGGAAACAGAAGAGATAATGTATGGGAAGTATGGAGGTAGAGAATGCTGACATAATTTTTGGGACAAGCTAGAAACCTAAAGCACAAAAACCTAGGGCACAAAAAGTCAGCTATGATACATTTATTTCACAGGGAACTGGACACTGAATGTTCTTGGTGAATTCCAACCTGACCTTTGACCTCATACTCTCCTGCAATTTCTAGGCCTCAGTTTAGAAATTATTTTTCAGGGATTTATTTCCCAATCTCTTTCTAATCATAAACTTCTCATATCCTGGAGATGAACAGTGTCAAGTGAGAACTCCCCCAAGTGGTTCAGCAGCAGTTTTGCTAAATCATTAAGGTGCAATTTTGAGCAACTTCTTCGAAGACTCAATAACTCTGTGTGTGTGTGTGTGTGTGTGTGTGTGTGTGTGTGTGTGTGTGTGTGTGTGTGTGTACATATTTACATGTTAGGTTGTGTGCAAGTGCACATGCACATTTGTACACATGTATATTAAAGCTAGATATGAATGATCTGTGTCTCTGTCAATCACCCTCTACTTCATTTCCTTAGACAGGATTTCCCACTCCACCTGGAGCTCACTGACTCTTTGTTCAAACATGGATACCAAGAAACATTTCTTTTCCATTGTTTATTTAGTCCCTGGCTCCCAGCTCACACTCTATGACTAAAACCACAGCTTTGTTTTCCCTGGGGGTTCCCTGGCTTGTACCCTGATCCACACTGTAAGTGGTTTGTAGCAGGCTCATAACTTCAGCAGTCCAAAGGCAACAGCAGCAGGATGACTCTGCAGCACTGTAGGCCTCACCTCTCTGTTCCACTCTATTAAGTTACATGTTTATCCTGCACACACCTGGGAAGGATGCTGCTTGGCAGCGACCATACATATCAAAACATGGCGCCAGGTATCTCTCCCCAGTAGGCAGACACTTTCATTCCACTGTCTCGGTGATCTGATCCCATGCTTGAGAAAGGGCTTTTGTCTAACAGAAATCTTCTTCATAGATTCTACTGCCTGAAATAAATACACATCCCTCTGGAAAACACACACACACACACACACACACACACACACACACACACACACACACCACCACCACCACCACCACCACCACCACCACCACCACCCCCCCTATACTTTATGACATTCTCCAAACATCATTTTTCATACACTTGTAACTTCTTTTCTTGATATCAGCTTGGACTCCTCTACTTTCAATTAATTTAAGACTTAAAACGAAAACTAGAAGCCGAAGTGCAGAGCACTGGGAGGCTGGCAACTTGCAGTGTACTACTTTTGTCTAATCAAGACAGGAAAGCATTGATGACCTGGGGTCTTCATGGTGTCCAGGCGAATTTTCTTTGCCACCCTGTTCAGTGAGTAATGCATGTGTCCAGAGAGACAGAGGACCAGTTAATTTTGCCAAAAGGAGATATTACCATGGGGAGTCTATGTGCTGGAGAGAGAAGAAAAATTAAGCCAGAGACATTCTTGAACATTCTTCACATGCATCATTTTGAATATACCAAAATAAGTAGAAGAGTTGGAAGGAGGCATATGAGCATGCTCAATACGAAAACTTGGGTGGTGCGTTATATTTACTTCCATTTAGGCATAAAGAAAAGGCAAATGACTTTGAATGCTCTGATGCCTCCTAAGATACGTGCAGAACTTTTTAATGATTGGCAAAAGAAGTTCTCTAGAAACAAAGCTTCTATAACAAGAGAAGTTTTTCGTGTGGAGACAACAGGAAATGTCTATGAAACAATGAGATCCTGACTTCATAGACAGCTGTGAAGACAGTTGTGTTGATGAAACATAGAAATAGTTATGAACTGCTAATTCTTCTGAACACTTTGCATCAAGTAGAGGAACAGACTGAGGCTGATGGCCAGATATGCACCTGTGGGAAGTAATAGGAGGCTGCTAGTACTGTAAGGAGCACGGTAAGGACTATTAGAAGGTAAAGAGGCCGAGACTAAGAGAAGAATGCAGCCTCTACATGGAAACTACGGCTTTTATCTTCTCGTCCCAATATCTGTGAAAACTAAGTCTAAAGATCTGGGCCTATTTTTCACACTTGCAGAGGCCAACAGTACATTAAATCTAATGACCAACATTTCTCCCTTGTTCTTAGCAAGCTCCATCTCTATCATACATAATCTGACCCAGTGTTTCCTTCTTGGTATTTGAACTTATCCCAGGCCATGGTCAATAAAAATATGTTTAAGAGCTTTCATGACCTATATGAAATCAACCATGTTGCTATTGGTTTTTCTACAGAGTTTTGGTGTATAAACTACATTTCAGACTTATGACACTAACCATGTTGTTGAACTTTACAATTCTAATACCTCATGCTTTTCCAGAGAGCTGAGTTATTGGTGTCAGGTCCTTCAGTGTTCCTCTGCCTCTCTGTCTGCCTCTGTCTCTGTCTCTCTTTGTGTCTCTCTCTGTCTCCCCGTGTCTGTCTGTGTCTCTGTCTCTTTCTGTGTCTCTGTCTTTCTCTCTGTCTCCATTTCTCTCTCTCCTCTCCTCTCTCTCTCTCTCTCTCTCTCTCTCTCTCTCTCTCTCTCTCTCCGCCTCATTTTTGTCTGAACTCTTTCTTTTTTTTATTTATTTATTTATTTTTTATTAACTTGAATATTTCTTATATACATTTCGAGTGTTATTCCCTTTCCCGGTTTCTATGCTGCCTCTCTGATGACTTTTCTTGCAAGACTGGGAACTTTAGTCCCTGTGCTTTGTCAGAGTGTTCCTCTTCTCATGTGCAGATCCCCCCACCTTTCAAACCCTTCTTGCTTAATGTTCTGAGGCCTTGGTTCTAACTTTTGGTCTCTGTTTTTTATCTTTCTCTCCTTTTCAGCCAATTTTCAACTGAGGTGTTTGAAATGCTCTTACTGGGGTAACTAGTGTAGGATAGCTTATGAACTTTCTAAATGAGGAAACTTGTTTTTCTGTTCACATACAAAGGGTTAAAGGTTAACATGGGAAAACAGAGAGCCAAGAAAAGATTTGCTTCTCCTGAAATAGAAATGGGCAAATATAGAAAGCAAGATGCCCATAGTAGTAGTAGTAGTAGTAGTAGTAGTAGTAGTAGTAGTAGTAATAATAATAATAATAATAATAGCAATAATGATGGCTTTGTACACTCTTCAAGTGGCTGGAATAACAGAAGCCTTATGAGTCAGCTAACTCACCATACGCTCTCGTTGCTTTATTTGATGTGTCAGATTTGGAGAAATGGTCACTAATCATTGGTAGGTCTCTATAAAGTTGGGAATAATGTTTATCTTAATTTTGGAATCATAAAGTGAAGGGGTCTGTTATATGCTCATATTACCATGAATATATAACAAAACACATCCAGTAGTGCCAAGTACAAGGGTTGCCAATGTGTACTTCAATCTGGATTTGTTCAAGTTGGGGGACTATGGTCTCTGTGAGCAGGAAGCAGTTCCTCTAATTTGGCGTAGAATGAGTGACTTCATTTATACTCACCAGCTCACTGGCAGACAACCCATGTACCTGCTGAGAGAACTCCATTGGATGTGGGCTTTGCCCCAATGCCTGTAGTTCCTGGCGAGCTTCCCTGTTGTTCTACTTCTGAACTTCACAACCCATTTTGATCTCGATCTCTCTCTCTCTCTCTCTCTCTCTCTCTCTCTCTCTCTCTCTCTCTCTCTCTCTCAGTTCTCCATGGGCAGGACAAACTTTTAAAAGAGTTTTTCAATCTAACTACTCTTGTTGATGGTCTTAAGAACTTCTCTGCTTTAATCATTTAAAATAGTGGTTGTCATGGTATTGAGGACTGTTTTCCCTTCCTGAATGGTTCCACCCCTCATCAACCTTGACACTTGTATATTAGGAATAGATATGTTAATAGTGACTGGATCTTGAGATAGAGTGTTAGGAACATAATGTAATTCTGTTGGTAGAGTATCTTCCTAGAATGTACTGCCCCTAGGTTCTATCCCCAGCACCACACAAAAATGAGCATACACAAAAATGTATGCCTGCAATCCCAGCACTAGTGAGATAAAAGCAGGAAAATGAGAAGTTTGAGACCATCCTAAACTACATAAGAATTCAAGACCACTCAAGAATGTAGAAGATCCTCGCAAAAGAAATAAAGGAAAAGAGCAGAATAAAATTTTCCATTTGTCTATGGAGAATAGGTAAGTTACTAAGGAACAAAGATGAAATAATAGTCCAACACTTAAATATATTAATCATTATGAATCTCAACAAAATAACTAGACCTCATACAGAATAATAGAGCTCCACTTTCATTATCTAATAAAAAAACATATTAAGGTTTAATGAGGAACACATTTTTCATTGTCTTACAAGGCTGTAAACTTAATAGCATATGGCTTACACTGGGAAACCTGTTTTGAAAAGATAACCTAAAAGAATGGAGGAAGAATCAATGAATTCTAAAGTATTTCAAACTGGCAAGAACTCAGCAAACTCCATTGCATTCTAGTAAGAAAGATCTTCTAACAATACTGATGGTTTGCATAGAGGTCAGGAAACAAACATTTCATAATACTTCTCAGATAAACACACATATTATAAATGCTAGAAAATACATTTTATAGGTTTATTTCAGGTCTCTCTCTTTCTGCCCCGTCTCTCTCTGTGTGTTTGTATTTGTGTGTGTACTTGTATGTATGTGTATGTGTCTGTCATTCCCCTCACTGTGTGTGTTGTGTGTGCTTCAGATACTGAGATTTTAAACATAATGTAATAAGATTTCTCAAAAGTTCATCATAGTGTAAACCACATTTTTGTTTTTAATTTTGCTAATGCATTACCTATGCTCACTAATTTTAAAAGAAAAGCAAACACGATTATGAGATCATCTTGTCTATTTGATACCTTTACTGCCTGCTCTTGAGTACTTTAATGTTTAGTTCCTAAAAACAAAGGTATCATCTCATGTTGCTACAGATTGACACCAAACCCACAAGGTTCACTTTTGTACAATTTGCCATCAAATGTCCAACTCTGCAATGAGTTTCTTGATGAGTGAGCTCAATGATGAGCAGTGATACCCAGTTCTTAGGCCCGTGTAGCATTTAATCTCCATGGGTTACTGTGACTCTCTATTTCCTTACTCTTTCACTTATTTGGACAATCATGATGCTCTAAAATCATAAACCAATTGTTTTGTAGAATTATTCTAGTCTGGATTTGATTAGATTGGGTTATGGCGCTTGGGCAGTCATAGCACAGACATAATTAAGTAAGTGTGTGCTTATTGCACCCTGTCAATGCCACCCAGTCACAATTAGCTTCACTTCTTATGTTTATGTTGTTGTTAAGAAAACAACAGATGAGGGCTGGGGAAATGGCTCATCTCTTTAGAGCACTTGCTGTTCTTCTGTGAGACCTGGTTTCAGGTCTTACCCCCCCACAGGGCTATCCGCAGCTGCCTGTAACTCCAGTTCTAGAGGATCAGATGACTTCTGCCCTTCATGGACACTGTACACATGTAGTGCACATAAAACAATTCTTTAAGTATATGAAATAATACTGAACTTAAAATATTAATGGCAAAAGATTTCTGCTTCGGAGTTATGCTCAACCCCTTGGATGTTGTTCCTGTTCCTGAGGAAGTAAATGTAAATAGTCCCTATTCTAGCCCTTCTAATCTTCAATTGACTCATATTGGACTTAACTCATAAATTGTTATTTTTATTAGGTATGTTGAAGCTATTATTATTTTACCTATCATGATAATGACAAATTCATCTCCATTCCAAAGCTTTCCCAGTTACTTTCTTGATCGTTGTCACATATCAAGCCCTACAAACTTCTCTTTCACATTTTCTGATGAAATTGGACGTGAAACATCAACTACTCAGGATTGCATGGTGCCTTTGAGACAAAGTATCTTGGTTCCATAATCCAGAGTGGGTAAATTTGACTGAGGCATCAGACGTGTCTTCCAAAAGTACACAGAGAAAAAAGTAAACAAAAGCACACACACACACACACACACACACACACACACACACACACACACACAAAACCCAAATAACTCTTGTCTTTCATTGCTTGTGGTTTGGGTTAGCTCTAAATACCAAAAGACTTAGGAAAGCTCTGTTTCTTCTAAATAGAAGATTAAAGATAGGAATGCATGTTTAACTTGTGTTCAATTGATACCAGAACATAAGCATCAGTCAACATGTCAAATATGGTCAAATATGTCCCTACTACAAAGTACAGATCAGTCTTGGCAAACTGCTCCAATGTCACACAAGAGGACATAATGAAGGCACAGAAGTCTGCATGCATCTTAGTGAAATTGTTATACCTAACTGGCCATTAAACCCCGTGTTTCATTAATATTTAGTTTGTCTGAGAATGCTCTATCTGGATTTGCAACACCATTCTGAAACACTTCTAATACACTAATGTCTGTGAGGAACACAGTTACTGTGTGGGGGGTGAGCCCATGAAAACCTACCTATGGGAAAGCCTTAGAAGCAACAGGGTAATTTGTGATGGGCAGCCAGGTTTGCCTTAAGCAGCAGTAGCCATTATAGACTTGTCAGATTTATGAGACAGTACAGAAATAAACAGGATGGGCCGTGGCCAAATGTGGCCCCTCTGTCTTTCCTCTTTCTTGATCCGTGGTAAAACCTGAGCCAGTGACCATGGGGATGTGTAACACCCTGTGCCAGCAGTAGAGGCCAGACAATCATTAAAGTGGCTATAAACAAGACAGGATTAAGCATGGGAAAGGGCTGTGGGGCCCTCCTATTAGAACGTCCGGAGGGAAGCCAGAGTCACCCCACATGTAATCTTGTTCTGAAGTTCATCTCAGCAACTGTGCCTGCTAATGAAGGGAAGCCCATTGCCTATGTGGGTGGGAGATATGGTAGGGAAGGCACAAAAGACCAGTCCCACCACTAATTAAAGAGCATGCATGCATTACTTACCCCCTTCCCAGGTTCTCTCTTCTGCTGTATATAACTGTATCTCTCTACAACACTGACTCTTATCTCCCTTTAATAGGTACTTCTGCTTACTAAAGAAATAAACATATTAGGATTTTGTGCAAGCAACACAAAAGATACTAGTTAGAATTACAACAGTATTGTACAGTTCTTAAATAGCTCTATGGATTTGACTTGTTCCCCTGAGGGTAACAGGACAGAGCACTCCAGTACAAAGCTGAAATTTATCTCCCAGGAGTCAGTCCATCCAGCACCGGAGAGTGACTTGTGATAAAGAGGACTGAAAACATATTCCAAGCCCAGGCCCAGAGATTACGTGTCTCTCTTGTTATCACAAGTCTAAGGCCTCTGACAGAATGATGGAGTTTACAAAGTTGAGGCTCAGACACTGTCACTGCCACAGACTTTAAATACAAGAATGCTCAGCGACTTACTGTTAATTTTTATGTGCTGTAGATCTAGACTAAAGCCCTTAAACTGGAGACATGCCAAGATCCAAAAATAATATAGAAGTTTCAAAGAGAACTCTTTTGGTGGGGTAGGCTAGTAATCCCAGCTAGCCAGGAGCATAGTACAGACAATTCTAAAGTCCAAGGGCTGCCTGGTCTGCAATGTTAGATCAAAGGCAGCCTACACTACTCAACTAGACCTTGTCTCAAAATTAAAAAAAAAATTAGTGATATAATTTAACTATAAAGTGCTTGGTTGGCCTACTGAAGGTCTTGGGTTCCATTCTAGCCTCTGATTTTCTCCTAATACTAATTGTCAAATCATTCATTCATTCATTCATTCACTCATTCATTCATTCATTCTTTCACTGCTTTGTTCAAAAGATTCACTGCTTTGTCTTATTGGCCATAGACTTTGCTTAAGATCCTCTACTAGAATTCCAGGTATCAAACACACAGAAGTCAATTATATTCTAGTAGGAAAGAGCAGCAGAGATAGACAAATTTAAACAATGTGAAGATATGTTTATTAAGTATGGTATTCTCTGACCCAACACACAGAGGTTCTTATCAGGTCCAACAAGTATTGAGCATTCAAGTGGTATTAAAGTTGCTGGAAACCCCAGGGAACTTTGAGTTCCTTCTCTTTATTGGAGAGAGATGTCTAAGTTAACTAGACTTCTTTGAAGACAGAACACAAAGGAAAACTAAATTCATTTAAACTGAAAAAAAAAACTGTCCTATTTCAATGTCACATTGTGTTAAGGACCTTCCTTAATTAATCTGTGTGAGATTATAAAATGTCACTCACCTTAGCTGATGAGGACGGAGTTTGTCTTCCTTGGGCATCTTGGTATCATTGGGACTGCAAAGAGTCTTTTGTTAGAACATATACAAAAGCCTTGCTTTTCTCCACAAAGACCTTAAATTGAACTTGAAGTTAGAATGATCCAACATCATGCTTCATACAGTCTGATGCAGCTGGATTATGCTAATTTTTGATTAACAATGGGATCAATATGTCAGATCATGTCTTCCTTTAGATAGAGAGTAAATTTTAAATGTCTTCAAAATAATTTCTCCCATAGTTAGAAATTGGTGGGTTTAGGTTCGAAACAAATCTATGTCGATGACTCTTCAAAAGACAGAATTAAATATATTCTTCAAACTACTTAACATATCTCAGTATTGCACAGAAAAGTTCACGTCATCTCTGAACTTTGGCTACATGGAGAATACAGGGTATCTCAATGAAGCAGGAATAGCTGTGTAGCAGCAAGTTCTGCTAATGCTTTATTTGAGAATTATAAAATCAGTATCTAACATCTATCAGGAAACAGGTTGAGCCAATACTCACAGTGAAGATGATGGCCTCAGAGGTAATTTAAAATGCCCGGGAGGAAAGTATTGTCTTGTAAATAAAAATTAATATAAACACAGGCTATGAGGACAGAGAGAGGGGTACAGAAAGAGAGGGTGAGTCCCCAAAGGGAAGTGATGTCTATCTAAATTTTTATGTAACAGATCTGTCAGTTAAGGAATGAGATGGATTCTCTATAGAGAGAAACAGAGCTGGGGAGATGACGTGAAGTTCTGGTGAAGTTCAGCGTGCTCCTAAATGTGGTAGACCCTGACCTTGAGCTGAGACTTGGCCAAGTCAGGTGTCTGCAAGGCAGGGAGGAGAGGATTCACTGTTCTCAGACTCTGAGGTCAGGGGAACAACAGAATGCGTGTAAATCTGTAGAAGAGAACCATTGGAAAAGCTGCCCTTTGAGTTAGGAGTGGTGAGTTGGATGGTGAGGTGAGGAGAAAGGGGATGCAGGGATGTGAAATCTGTCATGTTAGCCCTTCAAGGACAGTGGAGATCTGAAGTAAAGCCCACAGGAGCAACAAGAGTGGGGGAGCGGAGGTAGAGGAGATGGCAAAGGCAATGTCCTCTGATGGCAGCTATGAGCCTGGAAGGATTCACTGACTTTGTCTACTGATTAAAAATGGGAATACTCTTTACTTTGGATCCAATAAGAAGACTAGATAGATAGTCATGCTTTTGAAAATGAGTTTGATTTTCTTCGAATGCAAGTAAAATAAAAATGCACACCCAGAGCCAGAAGTTGGTTACTTCATTTTCATTCTTCTCTTTCTCACATGTCCTGTGCTGACACAGCATGCAAAGGAAAGAGAAGAATTGAAAGGAAAAGAACAAAAATTATATCAACAGATTAGAACAGAGGGGAGATACCAACATCTGCTAAGCCCTGGGAATAAATTCTACTTTTACGGATTCACGGATAAGGACTTTGTGGGTAGATACACGAACATATAGAGTGAGAAGAGAAATTGACCACTGGAGTCAAGGCTAAATTCAAAGGGCATTTATGGCTTCCCAGAGGTTGATTCAGAATGGTCATTTGGCTTTCAGAACAATTTTGAAATCAGTAAGAACCTACTTAAGCACCCATTCATAAAGACTGCTTAGATAAGTCACAAAATTGCTGCACCCTAAAATATTTTTCAAATATTCACAGATTTCTGTCTATTTTTATATGCTGATGAAAACAAAAATCCAAGAGAAAACAGTGAAAATAAGTAGTCTTCGGTTTTCTCCCATTTCACAAAAATAGTGGCATACTGGAGTTCAGGCTTAGTGGGACGAATTTTTACCAA
This sequence comes from Rattus rattus, assembly GCF_011064425.1. NCBI lineage: Eukaryota > Metazoa > Chordata > Mammalia > Rodentia > Muridae > Rattus > Rattus rattus. The sequence goes on from NC_046156.1 coordinate 114,425,213, forward strand.
AACAACCTCTGGCAAAATATAACAGAAAGCCCAGTTAGTCCTTAATCCACATTCAGAAGTCACAGAGATTGGAGAGGGGAGGCTCTGCTTTCTTCAAGGGGTCAGAGGAATTACCTCTTTTTTTGACTTCAGAGTCCCCTGTGCTACCTATGTTTTAGACATGTCATCACACCCTTAGGCTTCCATCTTTTGCCTCTCTGTGTATCTCTGTGTCTTATAAAGATAGGCAGATCATAGAGCAGATGAGCTACCTGGATGCTCCCAATTTTCTGTCTGCAAGTTGCACAACTGGCCAAACCAGCAGTTACTCAGTCCAGTGTGATGGGAGGCCTCAAAACAGCAGGAACCAACCAGTCTTTGAGTGAAAAACCGTAACTCATCTGAAGAGAACTGGTCAGAGTCCATGCTGGGAGCTTCCCGAAGCTGGGGTTGCCTGTCTGTGGGATTTGCCCAAGTGTAGGTCAAGTTGCCTAGATTTAGAACTGGCCAGTCATCTCTGAAAACACTTTTCAGACAAGCATAGACATGCTTTGTTAATATCCTAAGTGTCTCAATCCAAAATCATGTATATATATATATATATATATATATATATATATATATATATATATGTATGTATATATTCAACCATTAGAGAGATTGTTGTGAAGGTAACAATTATTGTTTTTTTTTCAACTTGACCAAATATTTGAAAGAATTTTTCTTCCACAGGAAATAAAGTTATGAATTATTTGAATAGGAAAGAAAATTAATTTTATATATTCCTTTATGTCTTGAAATTTCTTACCTTCCAAAACAATATTCTTTATTTCCATGAACTAAAACTGCAATCTAAGCCGAGAATGACAGAAATTTTGAGTTGAAATTAAACCCTTTGGTAAAATCACTTGAAGATTTGCTTTTGAAAACCGTTTTATTGAGAATTACACAAAACTAATCTCAAAAAATCAATCACAGTGAAGGAATCTCTGTAGCCTGAAATTAATGAGATGCCCAAAACCTCCATGAGGGAGCCGCTCACTGTAGAGAGAGTCTATCCATCTTTTTAACTCATGGGAAGGATAAGATAAAGATTCATTAAAGCTTCAAAACAAACCCTATCTACATTCTTTCTTTTTTCTGGGTATTGGAAATGATGTCACACAAAAAGCTAATCTCACAAAATGGTAGATTCAAACTCAAATCATTCTAGTCCTTCTCTGTTTCAGGGCCATGGACTAAATCAGCTCATGGGTTTTCTATCAAAAGCGCTAATCTCTGCACTGCAGGAAAAGCAGCTGCCCCCTCTCCCTTAGCACGTCATTTCCATGATCAGAGCTCTGTCCTCGGAGATGCCCAAAAACCTCCATGAGGGAGCCGTGCTCACTGTAGAGAGCCAGCAGGTTCTGCTGAACCACAGAAAGTACTCCTAGTGTGGTCTCAAGTAACACCAGGACCTGTTGAATGGACTTAATTTGTCAACGTGAATTGCTCTTTAACTCATGTGGCATTTTGGGACTCCAACTGGAAAAATTCATTGCTGAGGTTTTTTTCTTTTAGGTAGTGGCTTAGTCCTGGAAGCTCTGGTGGCTTGGCATTGTTGTATAGGTCTCGGAACTTTCCTAAGATGAAAGGTTTGCTGCTGACATTCATGCATTTTCATTCAGCTACTGTGATATATGATTGGGTGGCTTTATAAAACAAGGCCTCCAGTCTCTTACTTTAATCGTCTACATTCATTCCTGTTCTTTTTCTAGGTATCTGGGTATTCAGATTTGGTGAAATGATGTCAAATTCCTACCCGAGTCCTTAGAAGAGCCTTGAATTCTCCATACTCCACAGGTTCTTCATGAGGTAGATTCAGAACTATTTCTAATTCACCATTCTAGCACTAATTGGCTAACCTGAGTTTTGATCTTAGTATTCTCATGGTGAAATGGATTTGCACCATGCTTATTTGAGGATTCATATTTTGGAAATAAGGCCTCTATCTGTTGCATTCTTTTCCAATCTGAATCTGTCCTTTGCCTTATTGAAGCTTTGCAGCCTCAGATCTTTAGAGCAGAATTGTTCAGACCCAAGAAACAGCATTTCCATGAATTAAGGAAGACACACATTTTGAACAGTCTAAACTAAAAATGATGTCTGTTTGGTTACATTAAATAAAATCACTGAGGTCCTTACCAAAGTCAATGTTAAACCAATTCTTTACTGTAGAAGTTATGAGTAACTTTCTTTTGAATATAATAAACCTCACAATGGAATTCTTAAATTTTTGAGATATAAAAATTTGGGTCTAAAGTATAGAAACAAGAAATGTTAAAAGTACAGGAGGAATATGTGTTTTTTCCTCATTATCCTCAGGAAAATTAGATTATCAGCCCTTGAGGTTTTTTAATGTTAAAGTGGTTGCATATGGCTTTACTATGATAACTGAAGGGTGTTGAATTTGTCATTTTCCCCAGTCCTGATCTGGTTCTTTCAGAATAGAGCTGGAACACAGAGGAACAGAGATAATAAAACAAATGCAAGTTTTCTTTCTTTGTTGGTCTTTGAATTTTAGGCATAAGCTTAACTTAGTGCTCCATCTGTTTCCAATTTTGTGGAATAGGATAATATTGGCTTGAAGCCTGTGCAGCCTTCTTGGGAGCAATGACATTTTTAGAGTTACTGCCCTTCAACCTTCCTTCCTATCAGAGGTTCTTCTCTTGCTGTGCCACAGCCTAATTCCCTTTCTTGGAGTGGTTTTTTTCCTTAGGAGTTTTAGGTGTTTGTCGGTTGCTGAATACTTAATCACTCAAGCTCCAGGAGCCTTCTTAGTACTTTCATTGTGTCCCATAAGTGGATCTCCCCTTTTCATTAAGGAGCATCCTCTGGTGGAAGTCTGACTCAGCCTCCTTTATTGGAATGGGATTGGCACCCATCATGTTTGGTGCTGATGGAGAAACATGAGATGAGAAGAAGGTTTCAGTAACAAAATTCCGCGACTTTGAATCTGATTTACTCTCTCTGCCTCACTGTTCCACCCATTGAACTGAAATCTCCTCTCTTGTAATTTTTTGGAGCTTTAGGTAAGGTTTCTTTATTTATGTAGGTGCCCTTGTATTTGGGGGCTAACTGAGTTCATTGGTCATTTTTCCTTTTGATGAATAACCTTCCTTATTTTTTTTTGATGATTTTACTGTGTATGTCACAGACCATTTGCTTGGAAAGCAGTCCCTCTGAGGTGTGTTTCCTACTATCTCTTTGTTAATCCATGTCTTTTATTGATTCCATGTGATGGTAAAAATATTTTGCTTTCTTGGTAGCAAAGGCAACTTTGCACACAGTAAAAGTTACTCAACAGCCCAAAGCTTGATTTTAAGTGTTGTATGGTTGTGTCACAGCCTAGATATTGGCTAAGGATTTTGGAATTCTGAAGTGTGTCTGCAAATTCTAGTGTTTTTCGCTTGCAATGGGAGCTCTGAAGATTCTCTTAAGAGGCTCCAGACAGACAAATGTGGATCAACTGATGGACTCTGTATAAAATGCTAATTGTTTTCTCCTGTGAACAAACATCTCACATCAAGGATATATGTTTGTATGTATGTACGTATGTATGTGTGTATGTATATGTGTGAGTGTATATGTGTATGTTTGTACTATGTATTTACTTATTTATAAACCATAGGAACTGTGGAAAGTCAATGTGTAAATATTCCTGGTCCTTTCTCTGTCATTATTATGTAGGTGTGGTTTTCTACAACTGTCAGATAAAATTATTGATGTCTCTGACTCAGTAGAAGGGAAGTAGAAATAAGTGCCCTTCAGACAAGTAATATCAAGAGAGTTAGAGTGCCATTACCACAGAGACCCACAGTGGGGACCTTGCAGCAAGCCCTCAGATCCAAAGTACAAAGAGATTTTCTGGTCCTTTACTACTTCCTGTCTGGGCAGCCCTGTGAGAAACTTCCAGCTGCGTGCATGATCAGGTCAGTGAGTTCGGATGTATGGAGGAAGGAAGACACTGGATAAGAAGGTGGCCTGCAAAAAACAGGAAAGGGTCCTTTTTAGAGGCACACAGCTCTTTGTGAAGCTGCAGGTCAGACCCTGCACCCTGCTACTGTTCTTAGAAAGAGCCTACAGAGGTACGGCCTGAGTGAGGGAGGTAAATTATTTATCCCTAACATCAAAAGTGGGTAACATTGGTGAAAGAGATAGCAGGTAGAAAGAGGGGAACAGACTTTTTCACATCAGGAGGATGATGGGTCAAAGCCAAGTAGAAAACTCAGACTAGCCTTTTCTCATTGACTCTCACCCACAAGGCTATGGCTCGCTCAGTAATCATGCAATGGTCAAAAGCCTGAAAATCACCAACTTAATCAGGAAAGCTGGGAAGTAGGTTGTAACAAATGAGAAGCAAATTACCCAGATTCATTTATGTATCAGTTATTTATTAACTGTTATATATTTATTGTCATAACACTACCAAGTTTCACAAGGACATCCTCATTTGTAAGCTATAATTTACTGGACCACAATCTCCCACATAGCCCCAATCTCCTTTCTCCCTTCCCTTAGACCAGCATTTATTCAACTCTCCATTCATTGAAAGCCACGATAATGAACATTTTCTAAATATCCAAGAATGTGTCATTATTGCTAGAATTATCAATATTTCAAATTGTCTTCTCACTAGAATACATCCTTATCTTATTAAGGAATGGTTTTGCTTCTTTTATGCTAGTCTGGAGCATGGGCAGTCAATTTTAGGAGTTTAAAAATGAGGTGTATTTTTTACTTATGTCCTCAGCACAAACACTGGGCACTCTTTTTACACAAAGTATGTTTATTAGGCCAAAAAAATCTTAATGATTTATTTTAGACTTTATTCATATCAAAATGTAATCATATAATTGTATTGTAAAGAGATCCTGATAATATTCCTCTGTGAGCTAATAAATCATTCAGGTCCCACTGTGTTAAAACCGGAGAACAGCCCCCAAAAAGAGTGAGCAGAAGAGGACTCAAAAGGTTTACACCTCTAATAATCAATAGAAATGCAAATAAATGATCTCAAAAACCAGTACCAAGCCAATGAGAAAAGGCTGATCTGCAGAGTTTCTTATTCTGGGATTGTGAAATCTACATCTTTTCCCTCAAATCTATGCTACTGCTCTTATTAAAATGCAAACACTAATTAAGCTGACCTGTGAATACATCAAAATAGTGAAAGGTTATTGCTTCCTTTAAAGCGTCAGATTATATGTGTCACATTAGCCCTATCCTTAAGTGTGTTACACAGAATTACTTCTTAGTAAAGAGCCCGGAGCCTGGAGCCAAAAGGGAGAAATGTTCCATTACAGAGTGCTGCAAACTCATAGCTCACAATGCAGTTGTGTAAGCAGGCCCTGAATGAAGGGTTCAGGCCCTGTTTTCCTTTGCTGGCCTCTCAGGAGGTCAAATGACCCCTCAGACCACCCACATTCAAGCAAGCCACACACAACACAGCTCCTAGGTTATCTAAATTGCGGGTCTCTGCAATTCCAATATCTGACTCTATTGTTTAAAATTCTGACCAAATGAAGAAGGGGGAGCAATGAGTGGGATGTGGGGAAGGACAAACAGCAGGCTTCTCAGTTGCTCCACAATATTTTCTGTATACCTACCTCACTCAGTGATGCAATTCTGATCCGAATTCTTCGGGACACACAGCCTTTGCTTGTACTTTAGCATTTTGAAAAATAAGAGACCAGAATGACAGCTGCTGTCTACAACTTGGCATCTCTGAGTACAGCACAGTTAGGCATTGTGCTGTGCCTTACCTTCCGTCTCCTCATTTTTACTGATAATTTCTGAACACCTAAAGGAACATTTGAGATGAAATTGGTAATCCTAGTTTTCTTTCTTTCTTTCTTTCTTTCTTTCTTTCTTTCTTTCTTTCTTTTTCTTTCTTCCTTTTGTCCTTCCTTCCTTCCTTCCTTTCTAAGTACAGTTTTGTTTCCATCATAGATTTATTCACACTTTTAACCCTATAATTTGAACAGAAACTGGACCCATTCTCTCTCTCTCTCTCTCTCTCTCTCTATCTCTCTCTCTCTCTCTCTATCTCTCTCTCTATCTCTTTTCACACACACACACACTTATATGCACATATATATATGTACATACATACATACATACATACATACATACATACATACACGTCCATACACGTTTCACCTCCATGCTTCCAAAACCACATTTTCTCCTTGAAGTTGCAGAATGAACAGTAGTCTGTGTCTTGGCGTTCCAACAGTTTACCTCCAGAGAAAGGTAACAGTGAATTCACTAATTCACAGTACTGAGTGGGTCAGCAGGAAAGGGCATCAGAAAGAAAAGATGTCCTGAAAGAAAACACCTGAACCCCAAAAGATGGCTCCTGTTTTGAGGCACAGATGAGTTATAACAACGTTACAGGTCACTTCCTTCACGTGTTTGCCTTCTGTTTCCCAACGTAGTTCATTAGTAAAGAAATGCATAAAAGTTAATATTTGACCCATAACTAACATAAAAGGTTTGCCAATCAATGGTTGGAACTGGAAAATATCATCCTGAGTGAGGTAACCCAATCACAGAGAAACACACATGGTATGCACTCATTGAGAAGTGGCTATTAGCCCAAATGCTTGAATTACCCTAGATGCCTAGAACACATGAAACTCAAGATGGATGATCAAAATGTGAATGCTTCACTCCTTCTTTAAAAGGGGAACAAGAATACCCTTGGCAGGGAAGAGAGAGGCAAAGATTAAAACAGACACAGAAGGAACACCCATTCAGAGCCTGCCCCACATGTGGCCCATGCATATACAGCCATCCAATTAGACAAGATGGATGAAGCAAAGAAGGGCAGGCCGACAGGAGCCGGATGTAGATCGCTCCGGAGAGACACAGCCAGAATACAGCAAATACAGAGGCTAATGCCAGCAGCAAACCACTGAACTGAGAACGGGACCCCCGTTGAAGGAATCAGTGAAAGAACTGGAAGAGCTTGAAGGAGCTCGAGACCCCTTATGAACAACAATGCCAAGGAACCAGAGCTTCCAGGGACTAAGTCGCTACCTAAAAACTATACATGGACTGACCCTGGACTCTGACCTCATAGGTAACAATGAATATCCTAGTAAGAGCACCAGTGGAAGGAAGCCCTGGGTCCTGCTAAGACTGAACGTGATTGTTGGGGGAGGGCGGAAATGGGGGAGGATGGGGAGGGAACACCCATAAAGAAGGGGAGGGGAGGGATTAGGGGATGTTGGCCTGTAAACCGGGAAAGGGAATAACACTCGAAATGTAAATAAGAAATACTCAAGTTAAAAAAAAAATAAAAGAAGCATTTTGTAAAATACCTAGTAAGATAGAAAAATCGTGTGTGAAAATAGACAAAGCCCAAACCACGGATTCGGGCGTCACAGCAGTGTGCGCCTTTGTTGAGGAATCTGACAAGTACGCCCTCAGACACAACTCAGCAGAGAAATGGTTGAAAAGAAAAAGAAAAATGAAGTCAGCTGGAAGCCAAATAGAGAAAGAAAGAAAGTTGGACCACTGGGTTACCAAGAAGCAGAGAACATTAAGATAAATGCATGTAATATTAAAAAGCAAAAGTAGAACGCTTACTTAATAAGACTACAAATATTTGAAATTAATTCTCTTCAGAGCACACAGTATTTCATTTCATGCTGGGAAATCACCAAGTCTACAAGGGAACAGGATGTTCTCAATCTGAAGTCATTGATTTAATTCCACTATAAAGGCACGTCAGAGACTAGTTAAGGAGGCAGGAGGATGGCCATCGCAGTTGTCGATACATACTCTTTAGTCAATATGTAGATTACTGTGTCCATGTAATTCAGTGGAAGTTTATGTTAAATGAGATACGTGGCAAACATATGAAAGCAAATTACATTAAAACAGTGTTGATTTTCATTATGTATTTGTCTTAATTAGGGTTTCATTGCCATGAAGAGACACCATGACCAAGGCATGTCCTGTAAAGGCAAACATTTAATGGGACTGGCTTACAGTTTCAGAGGTTCAGTCCATTATCATCATGGTAGAAAGCATGGCAGAACGCAGGCAGACATGGTGCTGAAGGAGCTGAGAGTTCTACATCTTGATCTGAAGACAACCAGCAGATGGCCTTCCCCACTAGGTAAAGCCTGAGTATAGGAGGCCTCAAAGCCCAACTAAAAAATGTCACACTTCCTCCAGCAACGCCACACCTACCCCAATGAGGCCGTACTTCCTCCAATAAGGCCACATTTCCTAATGTTACCACTCCCTATGGCCAAGCATCAAACACATGAGTCCATGGACGCCAGGTATATTTAGAGCAGTACAGTAGTTTAAACAATATTTAGAAAAGGAAAAACAGTATTGGAATAGCTTTGGGTCAGAGGTTACTCACTGTGAATGCAGTTACAGGTTATATCATGTCACCCGCTTGAGCTAAATTTTGTTAAATAATCTCACTTGTTCTCATTGTCAATGTATGTCATACACAAGAAGCGTTAGAAGAGTTTTTAAATCATATGCAAAAAAAGTAATTCACTAAAATACCATTTCTACTTTCTTCTACACAATGTGTTAGGTTGTTGTTGCTGCTGCTGCTTTGGACTTTTGTTGTCATAACAATACTTTATTTCTATCTGTTTCTAACACAATGCACCTACACTCCTTTTCTCTACAGCTTCCGTTATAAGCATTTGCCATGCTTTTGTGAATGAAGTATTTCTGGTGACTGCAAACTCCTATTATATGAATATGGTACCATGCTCTTATTTCTATAATATTAGACACACTCTTCTCTATGATTAAGGATTTCAGTTCATATAACCCTCTATAGAGTACAATTGACTTATACTATAAAAGCACCAGCAGCCTTGGGAAGCCGTGAATGTTTCTATGAATACATATTAGCATAACAGTTGTGAAAAACGGGTCTGTAAAACATAGTTTATATTAAAGGTTGGAGGTCATTTAATAGCACACAAGGAAAGACCATTACTCATGCCTGACTCTCCTACCTGTGAACGGTGAAGGAGCAGAGTACTCATCTTGGAGAGTTTCCCGAAGTCTCTTGAAGTATTGGCCCATGCTGAGGGAAACAGATGTGTCTGCAAAGTGAAATTAGACACTGGTTTCCTTGCAATGATGAACTCTATGATGCTGGGTTGAGGAATTACAGCAAGAAGCAGTGTTTGACGTCTGCTCTGCAGCTCACAGAAGTAACCTTGGGGAGGAGTCCTGATACCAAGTACGAAATGGGCATGCATTTTGAAGCCGAGCACAGATTTCATTTCATGGGATTAAAAGTGCATTGATATTAGTTGTATACACCTGTAATGCAGTCAAGCATGAAGCAGAAACTAGGAGGTGGAACACTAAATACCAGCCTGGGAGGAGGGGAGGAGGAGGAGGAGGAGGAGGAGGAGGAGGAGGAGGAGGGAGGAGGAGGAGGAGGAGGAGGAGGAGGGAGGAGGAGGAGGAGGAAGAGGAGGAGGAGGAGGAGGAGGAGGAGGAGGAGGAAGAGGAGGAGGAAGAGGAGGAGGAGGAAGAGGAGGAGGAGGAGGAGAAAGAAATGGTTGGAGAAGAAGAGAAGGAGGGAAGAAAAACAGGACGTTCTGGCATTCTTATAGGAGAATGTGAGAAATGTGAAAAACTACAGTGATATTACTGAGAGGAAACAATGAAAGGAAAACTCTGTGGGCATCTTTAAAGAAACCACTTTTATGACAGTGGGGAATGAAGGGAACACTCTGATGGATCAAGTCCCCCATGGGAGACACTTAAACACTTGATGGGAATATTTGAGGACCCTGGCATTGAGAATTTATTCATATTAAGGGGTGGAAAGCAGAGGTAGTTTGGATTCAGGTAAGAATTGTATGGCTGAGAATCACCAAAGGACCTTGTCTTCTGGTTCCTTTTATTTTCTCACTAAACTCTAGAAGATCACTAACTCAAAGTGATCATCAGGAAAAGAAATCTTTAGTCACCACTAAAGGATGGCAGCCACAACTAAAATTAGTGCAGTCTACCTGCCTGGACAGGTATACCCAGCTATTCCTGCCCACCCATGCTGCTTGCTTTTTGTTACTTTTTTTTTAAATAAACAAAGTGAATCTGTGTTCTTTACAAGTTCCTCTTTCTTATTCAATGAAGCTTTACGATGGATCTCCATTGCCTCCATCATATGATACTTGAGTTAATTTTGCAGTGTTTACAGTGCACTGGTATATTGTTGAACATTATAATTAAAACGATATTTTGGTCCCTTACTTCTCACAAAGACAAATGGGACTTGAAAGGATTAAGAAGCACATCTTAGCCTAGGATGGCAAGATCCAATGTCTAAGTAACTGGTATTCCTAGGCAGCAAAGCTTCTGTCACTGACACAAGATTTAAGGCAGGTATCTGTAGATATAATTTAACAGTGCAGGAACATTCAGTGACCACCCCATCCCCCACTTAGTGTAGACTGACCCAACCTCTACAGGTGTGGAATATCCTTCTGCATTGGAAAGCAAAGCAAAGCTTGGCTTGGCTCGGCTGTGCTCCACTTGGAGTCCAGTCCTTGCATGACACATCCAAGCAGTGACTTACCCAACCCAGGGGGCTTAAGAGAAACCACTGACGACTCAATTGTAGATTTTTCTTTTTTTTTTTTTTTTGGTAACTTTCAAATTACTAAAGAGAGATTTTCCTCCTTTTTCTTGCAAACACTGAGGTAGTGTGAACAGAGTGTGAACAGAATATTTACTCTGGGCCATGCTAATATTTATTTTACCTAAGAGAAGCTTCATAGCCATCATTCAAAGAGCACATGTGATCCTTTGTGTAGGAAATACTCTAGATGTTTTGCTCTTGAGATTTGAATCTGCTGGAAATGAAAACAATGGGTGAATGTGTGCCACTCCGGGAACCTAGAAGGAAAGAGGCAAAGGTTGTCATTCTCTTACGCTTTGTCATTTCGTGCAGCTGTTAGAAATGGTCACATTTCATTCAGTTTGGTCACTACCTGTTTTTCTGTTTCTTATCTGTTAATATTACCAGTTGTCATTTTTCTCTCTGTGGCATTTCTTTCTTTAAGATCTCTCTCTGTCTCTGTCTCTCCCTCCCCACCCTCTGTGTGTGTGTCTGTCTGTCTGTCTCTCTTCGTGTTCTCTCTACCCTCTTTCTCTCAAAGCATACACATAGACACCACACACACACACACACACACACACACACACACACACACACACACACACACACACACACACACAAACAGCCCCATATAGCTCAGGCTACATCTAATTGATCTTTGCTCCTGCCTCCATGGCTGAGTGCTGGGATTAGAGGTGGGCACCACCATTACACAGCAGCTAGTTTTTTATTAACTTAAATTATTGAACATATGCTCTGCACACAATCATTAAGAATAGTTTTAGCCAATATGCCAGAACTAATAAATCCAGATACTTTAAATTACCCCTTATACTTCAGTGGGAAACCAGGAGAATTTCCTCAAGGTTCTTTGCATCTTTTCTTTCTGCCTAATGTTCATGTGTGTAAAAGTCACCAAGGAAGCTCTTGATTAGAACTGTACTTCTTATTCCAATTTAAATTTACTAAAAAACATAGATAACAATGGGAAGAAAGAAAACTCAGGCAAGAAATATGTGACTCATAAAGATTGAACATATTAGTCTGAATGTAAAAGTGAGTATAGTAAATGTATTATAAAAAAGATTTTTAACTTATGAAAATAAAATTTCATGAAATGTGAAGTATCCTCAAAGGAAAAATGCATAATATTTATAAAAATGTGAAGTAGGTATGACCTTATCCCTGTCTTCCACAGAAAGATTTTATCATATTAGAGGGTGGAGAGATGGCTCAGAGGTTAAGAGCACTGGCTGCTCTTCAGTAGACCTTGGCTCAATTCCCAGCCCTCAAATGATGCCCCACAGTCCCAGGGGATTTAACAGTGCTATTTGGCTTCCAAAAGCACATGGCATGTACATGGTGCACAGACATATATGTGGAAAATATAACCATACACACAGAATAAAAAACAAATCATCTTTTTAAAGTATACATCATACCTAGGAAATATGGTGACTATCTGAATGGTAATAGATTCCACAATGATTCTTAATTATATATTTCCATTTATTTATTAAGAATATGTCTTATTTTAAAGAACTAAAATGAATGAAGATTGAGTATAAAAATCACATGTAAATAAATGTACATAACACCCATTTCGGGGGAAAGTTGAAGACAAATGATCATAGTAGAAAGGTTAGGTAAGCAGAACGTACTTCCTACACAATGTATGTGGCCAATGCGACAGATTGTCCTTCACCGTACACACGGTGTGCCACCAAATGAACACATTGTTAGTTCCTTCCATGTAAGATCAACTGTGGAAATCTAGGGAACATACCTGAAACAGAGTAAGAAAAAATGAAAAGAACAGATGAAACACTAAACAGAGTGCTGGGGGGAATGGATGGAAGAGAGAATGTTTCACCTGCATTTACAGTAGGAGATGGGTACAGGGTGTTAGTGATTCTAGAGTAAATTCAAGCATAGACTGTCTTAAAATAATGAAACATTTTATTGATTTCTAAAAGAAATGAAAGAATCACTGTTTTCAATTGTTAGAAAACCTATGGAGAAAGACATTTATGGAATCTCATGAATGCATTGCTCCTTGTTTGATGTGGGCTAGCACAGACATGGATTGAGATGAAGATTTGTGGTAGCACAGAAAGGGATGGAGATGACTAGAAAGAGATCACAGCTTGAATACCACGGTCGGCCCTGCTTTGAGCACCAGTTCTCAGACAATAGATCTGATGCCAGACGTGAAACACATTTAAATGCAAACATTCAAATAGGCCAGCATATGTATTAGCAGATGTATTTGAAAATGATCAAGTGCCCTCAACATGTGTACTATTCCAGCACAACCTCTCATTTGTCATCTCTGGACATCTACATACCTCAAGGTCATTAACATTGTCAGAGAAAGCAAGCAAAGGGCAAACAGAAGACCATTATTCATACTGCCACATCCCAGACATGATTATAAAACTTACCAGGCCTCAATGTCCACAGAAAGAAACCAGTTTTACAAACTATGCTTTTCTTTGAACCCACAGAGATTCATGTTCTCTGTTAGAACACAGATGGTGGGATTGGGCTAAGGGGGAGAAACAAGAGGATATTCATCTTAATTCCTACTACTGGGTTTGTCACAGAGGTCTAAGAGGTTTTGACAAGATTTGAAGCACAGAACTGCTTCCTCCATAAGATGGGGCACTATTAATCAAAGAGAGAATTAAGACCCTCAGGTGAAGAGCATCTGAAAGGTTTTCCCACGTTTCCTGTGATTCCTACATGACACAAACTTTTTATAGAGAATGGAAGACCGAGGCTAGGGATCCAGTAGAAACCTTGCCAGATCCCACAGCTTAGTAAAGACTGAGTCATTAAAGCTGTGGACTAGGCTGTGACAAATGACACTGTGTGTTCATCAGCCCCACATGTCAGTAGGGAATACCAGTCAAGCACTAGTAGAAAGGCTGTGGACCGCTCAGCCCAGTGGTAGTCTGGACACTCTCTTATAGCCTACCAAAGAAGTGTGATAGAGGGCTGAGAAATACAAACATCCTCCCCCTCACAGCATTTACCTCCAACTCAGTGCCATCCTTGAGAGCATCAGAAACATGTGGTTTGCAAACAAAAGCTGAGCATCTTCCAATCCCTCTGTCTGTCCTCACTATGCGGTTACAGCATAGGAACCTGATTAAATGATAAATGTATTGGACTAATGCAGCTTTTGATTTCTGGCTGATCATGAAGGAAACCAGGCTTGCTATATAGAGAAAAAAAATCAAAGCCATTAGTTTGTTTTGTGGTTTGGGCACTCTCTGCTTCCCTATATCATAAATATCACATGGGCACAAAGGGCAGGAACATTGACTGGAGAAAGGTAAGAGAAAAGTGTAGAAGAATGGAAATGGGGAAACATCTATCAGGAAATCTAAGCGTTGCTTGAAGCATTCTAAATATAACTTCAGTTTGTTTTTCAACAATTCAGCTATCAATTTCACCACTGAGGCTAAAAATGTAAGTATTGTACCTAGATTTAAGCTATGAAATATATTTTAGCAACCTTCCTTCCCTCCCTCCCTCTCTCCCCATCTCTTTCCCTCCCTCCATGTCTTTCTCTTCTTTCTTTCTCGTCCTGTGACCTGTCCCAGGGTAGACTAGAACTCCTTATAAAGCCAAATATGACTTTGACCTGTGACTCTTCTGCCTCTGCCTCCTGGGTTCTGGATCAAAATGTTTTTACTTTGAATCCTAGCCCATGCGGTTCAAGGCATTGAAGCAAGAGCTTTGAGGATTCTCTACGTGCGCACTGCCAATTGAGTTATAACCATAGTCCAGATATTGTTGTTCTTTCTGATAAACTCCTCTTTTAAGATTCTGCACCAAAATATTATCAAACTTATCATCTTCTTATATAATATGCATTCATAACAATGTTGTCTTGTTACTTAGGTAGATTCACCACGAAGGATTTCATTATTTATGAAATCTATTTATAATCAAGTTTATGACTAGAATCAACCACTGGGCACTAATTGGATTCAGAATGAGTAGACACATGAATGCATGGGACTAAGAATATAATTGTTTAAAAAATATAGTAACTAGTTTAAACCAAAATTATTATAAAACTAATTTAACAAAATTACATAAAATGCAAAGAGTGGTTTTTTCTCACCCATGGAGCTGGACTGTAACTAATGGAATTTACAAAAATGAACTAAGTTTATTTGAAAGATCCTTAAGTCTCTGTGAGAATACTAACATAAAGTATTTCAAAATCATAATAGTGTTATATCTAGGTAGTAAATTATATTTATCGACTCAGAAGATTTTAAGAGGCTATTAAAAAAAAAAACTCTTTGTGCCAATCAACTCCTCATGGAAAGATTTAGTTAAGTTATACCAGTCAGCACATCTCAAGGACATCTGCTATGCTTAGTTAATTCTCTACGTTATTGATTGCTTTATAATATAAAAATATGTATATATGCTATGTTCATACCGTATGTCACCTAGTAAGGATGTGTTTAACAATTATAAAGTTACAAAGTGCTCTGAGTAGGTTTAAGAGCAAGTATAAAGACTCCTGATAAGTGTAGGGTCAAGTTTATGGAAGTAGAATTGTCACCCTGGCCAATTTTAAGATGGCTGACCCACATTCATAGAGGTCTAACTGGAGGTCAAGGCTGTTAAAAAAAAAAAACCAAAAAACTAAATAACTTCACTTAAAAGAGCATATAATGGGGCTTCTTGGTGACTTTAATTTTAGTGCTTTTATTGGTTGCCATGAAGTTACAAAGGTAACAAACGTACTAGTTTATTTAAAATGTGTTTTATAATCACAAAAGCTAATGAAGACAATATAGAAATTTCTAGAAATTAAATATTTGGGGAGTTTTCAAATCTGAAGACAATATTAACTTTTATTGTATTTTAGGAGTGTTTAGTAAAATAAGAGGAGTAAATCTGATAATAATGGATAAATGATTTGTAGATTCTATGTTTTTAAAAAAATCACCTATTTAGTCCAGAATACCATTTCCCAGTGTTAGGTACATACTTTTTAATTCATTTCAAAATTAAAGACCTATGGTTTAAATCAAAGAGGATATCTGGAAATATTGTTTGTAATCTAACGTGAACTCTCATTTAATTATAAAATCAAGTGGAAAAATTTTTAGAATTGGAAACAGAGTCCCAAGCCTGGTTTATCCATGTCATCCCCTTAGCAAACAATTTAACACTTCTTGTCCAAGGTTTTCAAAACAGTCATTTATGTTCTTACTAACCTTAGCAACATTGTCAATTATGTTGTCATAGAATTGTTCCAAATATTAGCTTTCTACAACTCTAAAGGATTTGAAATCCTATAAACCTAGACAACTTGAAATTAATTTTTGAAGAGAGATATTAAATGTGTAAGGTGAAGGATTGTAACAGATTGCCTTTAAGTTTTCTTTAGGTAGCATATGGCAGAAAGGATGGGTTAAGGAGAGTCAACAACAATGCAATTAAATACTTTCAGAAAAATAAGAGAAACTGAGTACCTAATAATGTCCTCTTTCTCTTCATTGGAGTACTGTATAGCTGTATCTCATCAGTTTAGCTCCCTTGAATGTACAGAGTGGATAACCATGACAAAGAGCAACACTTGTGGCCCAGCCTGGTATGCTATGCATGTGCTAAGAAGGCAGGGTCCTGCTTAATGACTAAGTGGAAAACAACCTCAAATTACCTCTTATGTACATAGTATCTCATGTGCACACTTTGTTTTTCCAAATTTTCAAATTCTTCTGAAATAACTAGAGCCAATTTGGGCTCACCCATAAGCCAAAATTATTAAAGTGGTTCAGGGCTCCCTAGTAAGTCAATCAAGCTACATTTGTGTTCACTTTGTTAGTATCTGATTAATGGAGGCAAAAATAACATGGTTTGTGGGAAAGTTCTCCCATGGGTTTTTGAAGAATTCACTGGCTGTTAGGCTGGTCAAGTCCTGGAGAAGAAGAGACGGGGAAATGGCAATAATAGTGGGGGACACATAAAACAATGAATGACTTTTAATAAAAAAACAATCAAACAAGGGGAAAAGGAAGAAAGAAAAAGAAATGAACCTTATTTAAGTGGAATACAGACAAAAAATGAATTTCAAGTCTCACCAATCCCAGAATTTCAAGAGAATATGACAGGATATGTGGTTTGGTTCAAGCCTCAGCCAGGTCCATTGGGCTCGGCTTTCTCCTTTTGTTTCTTAGCTCTGATTTCTTAATTGTTGGAATGGGCCACTGTCATCAATTCTGCAAGAGAGATTTATTAAATGTACCCACAGTTGACTCAACCACAATGAGACTGGTGAGTTATGCCCAGGTCGGTAGTGGGAAGTGACAGAGAGATCTTAATCCCAGTGAAATTTCTGGAATTGTCATGAAGGGAAAATTAATATTGAGTGACTGAGCAAAGGAAAGAGACAATCAGAGGGAGAGAAAAAGAAGTGGCTGAGAGTTGCACACTCCCTATCTTAGAAGCAGAATGACCAAAGAGTAAAACTACATTTCAAACTAAGATTAGATTCCCAAATTATGTTAAGCCTAAGTAATATTTCCATATTATGATCTGATCACTAACAATAGTAATGGTAACCTAAAGAAAGAGAGAACAAATCAGACAACAAAAGAAGATCAAAGGGATACAGTTTGGAAAGGAAAAAGTCAAAATATCACTATTTGCAGATGATATGATTGTATATTTAAGTGATCCCAAAAGTTCCACAAGAGAACTACTAAACCGGATAAACACCGTCAGCAAAGTGGCTGGGTATAAAATTAACTCAAATAAATCAGTCGCCTTCCTCTACACAAAAGAGAAACAAGCTGAGAAAGGAATTAAGGAAATGACACCCATCATAATAGTTCCAAATAATATAAAATACCTTGGTGTGACTTTAATCAACCAAATGAAAGATCTGTATGATAAGAACTTCAAGCCACTGAAGAAAGAAATTGAAGAAGATCTCAGAAGATGAAAAGATCTCCCATGCTCATGGATTGGCAGGATTAATATAGTAAAAATGGTCATTTTACCAAAAGCGATCTACAGATTCAATGCAATCCCCATCAAAATACCAACCCAATTCTTCATAGAGTTAGACGAAACAATTTGCAAATTCATCTGGAATAACAAAAAACCCAGGATAGCTAAAACTATCCTCAACAATAAAAGGACTTCAGGGGGAATCACTATCCCTGAACTCAAGCAGTATTACAGAGCAATAGTGACAAAAACTGTATGGTATTGGTACAGAAACAGACAGATAGACAAGTGTAATAGAATTGAAGACCCAGAAATGAACCCACACACCTATGGTCACTTGATTTTTGACAAAGGAGCCAAAACCATCAAATGGAAAAAAGATAGCATTTTCAGCAAATGGTGCTGGTACAACTGGAGGTCAACATGTAGAAGAATGCAGATCGATCCAAGCTTATCACCCTGTACAAAGCTTAAGTCCAAGTGGATCAAGGACTTCCACATCAAACCAGGTACACTCAAACTATTAGAAGAAAAAGTGGGGAAGCATCTCGAACACATGGGCATTGGAGAAAACTTCCTGAACAAAACACCAATGGCTTATGCTTTAAGATCAAGAATCGACAAATGGGATCTCATAAAACTGCAAAGCTTCTGTAAGGCAAAGGACACTGTTGTTAGGACAAAACAGCAACCAACAGATTGGGAAAAGATCTTTACCAATCCTACAATAGATAGAGGGCTTATATCCAAAATATACAAAGAACTCAGGAAGTTAGGTTGCAGGGAGTCAAATAACCCTATTAAAAGATGAGGTTCAGAGCTAAACAAAGAATTCACAGCTGAAGAATGCTGAATGGTTGAGAATCACCTAAAGAAATGTTCAACATTTTTAGTCATAAGGGAAATGCAAATCAAAAAACCCTGAGATTTCACCTCACACCAGTGAGAATGGCTAAGATCAAAAACTCATGTGACAGCAGATGCTGGTGAGGATGTGGAGAAAGAGGAACACTTCTCCGCTGTTGGTGGGATTGCAGACTGGTACAACCATTCTGGAAATCAGTCTGGAGGTTCCTCAGAAAATTGGACATTGAACTACCTGAGGACCCAGCTACACCTCTCTTGGGCATATACCCAAAAGGTGCTCCAACATATAACAAAGACACGTGCTCCATTATGTTCATAGCAGCCTTATTTATAATAGCCAGAAGCTGGAAAGAACCCAGATGCCCTTCAACAGAGGAATGGATACAGAAAATGTGGTACATCTACACAATGGAATACTACTCTGCTATCAAAAACAATGACTTTATGAAATTCATAGGCAAATGGATGGAAATGGAAAATATCATCCTGAGGAAGGTAACCCAATCACAGAAAAACACACAGTGAATGCACTCATTGATAAGTGGCTATTAGCCCAAATGCTTGAATTACCCTAGATGCACAGAACACCTGAAACTCAAGACGGATGATCAAAATGCGAGTGCTTCATTCCTTCTTTAAAAGAGGAAGAAGAATAATACCCTTGGGAGGGAATAGGGAGACAAAGTTTAGAACAGAGGCAGAAGGAGCACCCATTCAGAGCCTGCCCCACATGTGGCCCATACATATACAACCACCAAACTAGATAAGATGGATGAAGCAAAGAAGTGCAGGCTGACAGGAACTGGATGTAGATCTCTCCTGAGAGACACAGCCAGAATTGCCAGCAGCAAAACACTGGACTGAGAACAGGACCCTCATTGAACGATTCAGAGAATGGACTGAAATAGCTTGAGGGTGTTTGAGACCTCATATGAACAACAATGCCAACCAACCAGGGCTTCCAGGGACTAAGCCACTACCCAAAGACTATACATGGACCGACCCTGGGCTCCAACCTCATAGGTAGCAATGAATAGCTTAGTAAGGGCACCAGTGGAAGGGGAAACCCTTGGTCCTTCCAAGACTGAAACTTCAGTGAATGAGATTGTTTGGGGGAGGGCGGTAATAGGGGGAGGATGGGGAGGGGAACACTCATATAGAAGGGGAGGGGGAGGAGTTAGGGTGATGTTGGCCTGGAAACCTGGAAAGGGAATAACAATTGAAATGTAAATAAGAAATACCCAGTTTAATAAAGATGGGGGGAGGGGAGTCAGCAAAGGAAGAAATATAAAACAAAAAAAAAGAAAGAAAAAGAAAGGGAGAACATTTTTGAGGTAATCCCTGATAAAATGTGGAATAGATATTGTCTAAATGTTCAGTTCATCTGTGTGAGCTTTAGTGTTCCTCTCCTAACACTTTCTTTCTTGGAAGCATGAATCCTGGTCTGTTCCTTTGCTTTCTATGATTTGACCACTGAGTTTAGGTTCCTTTAGCGCTTTCTTATGCATTGACACCATCATCCCATTATAGTCCTTGTTCACTGTGTATCCCTGTATCTTTCTGCTTCTCAAGTGATGGGTGCATAGATCCTGAAATTTGGAGGGCTTTTCAATTTGTTTATATTTGTGTGACATTATACCTTAACCAACAAATTTTTGGTCTGAGAAGTTGCTAGAGTTTCAGCCTCAGAGAAATCAAAAGTGAGAGTGAGGAATACTTTTTATACCTCCTTTCAGAAATATCATGAGGCCCCTGTGCCCATCCCCAGCTGAGAAAATCCTGTGCTTAAGCCTGGCACCAGAAGAGTGGAAACAGAATCCTCCACTGGAGAGGGCATAATTCTGACAGGTGAACAGTGAAACTTAATTAACATTCACCTTTTGAGGGGAGGGGGAAGCAAGCTTTCCTCTCCCTTTCTCTTTTGAAGATGTTAACTCAACCTGTGACAACTTCATACATAGGTTTCAATCCATATTTTTTCTCACCCATCTTATCTTTGATAGAAAATTCCATATTATCCCATTTTTTTCATCTATAACTATTTTATTTATTCCTTGAGAATCTCATGCATATACAGCATATTTTGATCACATTCAACCCCCTTCTTGAATTCTCTCCTTCATACTACTGCCCAACTTCAAGTCCTTTCATCTTGCTAAGTCCGGTTAGTGGTTCCAAGTGCATGTGGCTTATCCACTGGTACACAGGAAACATCTCCCCCACCAAAAAAAATGATGATTTGTCCACCAGCAGCCATCAACTGTCAATAGTTCTTCAGAAGGATTAGGAAAAGCTCTTAAGCCTCCCAGACTCCATGCTGGAATGCTTATTGGCTTGCTCTTCTTTATATCTTACACAAACAACCAAAGCTGCTGTGAGTTGTTGTATGGAAATCCCTGTCATCCAACATATCCAAATGGCACTGTTTTGCCCCAGTCCTACTACAAACCTTTGACTCATGCAGTCCTTCACCATCTCTTCCCAGATATCCCCTGAGCCTTGAAGGAATCTTCATATCTTCTTTACTAAGAACTGAGTCACTCCTCTGTAGATAATTACTATGAAATGACAATTAATATTGCTGAATTTGTGTATTGATTATAAACTATGGAACTCAACATCTAGTCACATTACATAAACCTCTCCTCTCTGTTTGTGTTTCTCAAAGAATAAATCAAAAGTGTTTGGTGTTCCTCAAAAACCTCCATGGGGCACAGACAGTTCAAAACCTTTCAAACCAATCCTGAGACATGATTCATGGCTCCTTCAATAACATCTGCACCACAGACATAAAGGCAATAGTGGGTGTAACTCTGGTCAAGGTGTGGAGCTGGGATTGGCTACAGTCTCAGCTCGTGTGTTCTTCCTCACACACAAGCCTGAATTCTTTCTTTTAGATCTGGATTCATTTTGCTATATTCATAAGGAAGCAGCAAATATTAAACTTTTGTCACACTTCAACTTGACTACACATCTGCTTCATATTCTTTGTTCTGAGGTAGGGAATTGAACAGACACACTGCATACCAGCATAGTGGTCTTCTTGAGCCCCAGAAATAGAACAGTCAAGCTGTGATATAGACTATCCCCCCTTAAGAGAACCATTAAAGATGACTGAAAAACCCAGCCACTGCAGAAGTAAAGAACATTATTGTTATAGTGTTTTGAAGAGACACCACAAGGAAGGCAACTCTCATGAAAGAATATATTTAAAGCATTTATTGGAGGCTCGATTGTAGTTTTTGAGAGTTAGTTCATTATCATCACTGCAGAGAGCACACAGACATAGCTCTAGAGCAGTAGCTTTGGTCTTTCCATTCTGAGTCATAGGCAACAGGCAGAGACTAGACCTGTTATGTGCTTTTGGAACCTTAAATCCCCACCCCCAAGTAATTTACCTCTTCCAGCAAGGCCACACCTCCTAACCCTTCCCAAACGGTTTCACTAACCAGAGACCTAGCATTTAAATCATTTCAGCCTGCTTGTCATCAGCAAAGGATTTTAAGGAAAACATCAGACTCTGGAAGCAGTCCATTTGTCACCTAGGCCTTGTCCCTGTCAAGACTGAAATTCAGAGCTTGGTGGTGACATCGGCATGTAGAATTGTTAGCTAGTTTGTACCAAGTTTGGTATTCCATAGAACATTTCAACCTGGAGACCAGAATCTTCCATGTGACAATCTGTCAGGAACCTATCATCTGTGCATGGATGATAGGCTCTCTTTTAGAGCATGCTAAACTTGGGGGTGGTATTATAAGAGTGCTGGATAGTAAATGTCCTCAGGACCCCATCATACACATGCACACACACACACACACACACACACACACACACACACACACACACACAAACTTTATATTGCAAATACTAAGTTTCACCTACTGTCTAGGGACAATATCCATGATTGTCAAAACTGTTATTATTAATGTATTTCTTTTACAACTATGCATTCACCTTCCTCCAGTCTCTGTCTGCCTCTGTCTATCTATCTCTGTATCATTCTCCCCTTTCCTCCTTACCTCTCCCTTTACTCTCAATCTCCCACTCTGTCCATCTCTGTCTCTTCAGTAGCCAAGATATTCAATGCTTGGCTACTGGGGTGGACTGAGAATGGAAAAGAAATGTTTGAAAGTATTTACACAGCATGGTTTCCATGTTGAATTTTGATATCAGTTTTGGAAACAATCTTTGCACTCATAACGAGTGCCAATTACTTGTTTTCATTGTGGTACTTTCTGTTCAAGGTTCATTTTTTTTCTTTCATGTGTTATTAGTTCAGGTTTAAGATTACAACTAACAGAAAATGAAATACAAAAGCTGTTAAGACATGAAATGCGTGTGCCTCCCAAGCTTGGAAGGAGGCCTTTAGTACTAAGGCGTCCCAGAGAAGCTTGGAGTGGGCCTGTGATCAGCTACGATCCAGTCTCAGCAGTCATTTGCCAATATCCTAATCTGGCCCCAGGTATTTGAGTGTCAACTTCAGTTTATTAATAGAAAAACTGATTGACCAGCTTGGGGATCATGGACTTACCAGAGCAACAATGTTGGAAGTAACATTTCACAAATATGACCACAAGGAACCATAGGAACTGTAGGTTGTCAGCTCAACATTTTAGTGAGACATCTTCATTTCAACTCCTGTACTTCTTCATTAGTTCACTTAATACAAAGTCTCATGTAGCTAAGCCTTGCTTCAAACTAGCTATGTAGCTGAAGAGGACCATTAACTTCTGACCATCCCTTCTCTATCTTCCATGTTGGGATCATAGATGTGCACCACCATAACTGGATGGAATGTGGTTCCTTATTCATGCTAGACAAGCTTTCTAGTACCTGCACCACATTCTCCACCGTACTTATTAACTTTTAGACCTTTAAAAGTCAAATATTGTCCTGTGATTTTACAAAAGACAAATACTTTAAGGTAAATTTTGAATTAAAATTGTTTAAATGTGAAGTAAGTTTATAGAATGAACTTGTGAGGGCTGGAGAGCGGGCTCCGGGGTTAAGACTCTTAATTCTATCACAGAGGATTCAAGTTCTGTTCCCACCACTATGTCAGGAGCTCACAGCTACCTGGACTTCCAGTTTGAGGGATCCAAGCCATGCTATGTCATCTATGGCTCTGTACCCCTGTTCAGAAACCCACATACAGATAAAAGTATATACACACAGTTTACTTTTAAATTAATCTTTTAAAAAGGGGTACACACAAATGCATGTGACAACTAATAAAAAGATTGAGGCCTTTGAAAGAGAGCAAAGAGGGGTGTGTGGGAAGCCTCTGAGGGAGGAACAGAAAAAGAAGAAATACCTTTAAGAAAAGAGATCCAAATGCTAACAAAATAAGAAAGGACTTGTTAGT
This sequence comes from Rattus rattus, assembly GCF_011064425.1. NCBI lineage: Eukaryota > Metazoa > Chordata > Mammalia > Rodentia > Muridae > Rattus > Rattus rattus. The sequence continues at coordinate 114,449,080 of NC_046156.1, forward strand.
CTGGTAAATAATTTAAAGACTCAAAGACTATTTGAGGTTTTACTGTGAAGAAGTTCAACAGCTACAGTTGTAAGAATCCAGTACAAGAGGAGGCTCTGGAGACACTTAATTTACACCTTCACTTCATGACTGAGAAGATTGACTAGGATGGACTAGGTTACCAGTTTGTTACCCACAACTGGTATTAAATGCAGGGCTACAGACTGATGTACTGACATCCAGTGGGAACACATGTTTCCATTCTGCTATGTGCCCTCCCAGAGAGATTCTTCCTACACTTGCCTGTCATGTCCAAGCATACAAATACCTGGCATTCAGATCCTGGTACCTCAGCACAGAATTCTGTCTGCCAGACACTGGCTCAATTTCCTTTGTCCAGCTTTCTACTATTTGGCATGGTTTGATGGGATCTGTTGAATCCACCTCTGAATGCACCACTAGGTAGACAGGCAAGAGCACACCTGTAGTCACAGGCGTTGGGAACGCTAACCTGGGAGTCTGGTTTACACTCAGAATTTGGAACAGGATCAGGTAAAACAGATGTTACCAGTTCCTGAAGACGTTCTTGCTAAATAGCCAAGTAGAGGTGAAGACAGGTGGCCCTTCCGCTTTCCATTAGTCACGTTTTCCATAAGTGTTTACTCAGTTCTTCTTCAAGAGACTTGACCAAAAGCTCATGGAGTAGACTGGACTAGGCTGGATCGAACTGGGTTGAAATGAACTAGAATGGGAAATAATGGGGAAGAGTGGAAGAGGATGGCAGGAGCGGCCCTTATCCCAAATCCTGGTTACTCAAAAACTGAATCATCACTGGGAAATGGCAAACACTAACTCTTCTCCACCCGTCACCCTCCTTAACACTGTAATTTGAGCTGGAATTATAATTGACTTTCAAGAAGAAGGTACTAACATCACTAGAAAATTTCAGTTAGATTAGAATATGATGAGTCTTTTATTTTTAATAAAAATATATCCGCACTGAGTCATGTCTATAGCAAGAGAAAGCCCCTGGGAAACCCTTGAAAATGTCCCTGCTGCCCAGGGAAGATGGCTGTCTCTCCTTTTACACTATTCTTTAGGGATGGGAAAAGCCAGTCTTGGCTCAAATTCCTTATAAACATAGAAACAAACAGAGTCCTGCTTGCTTATTAATCTCTCCATGACATATACAGTGCAGATGGTGGTAATGAAAGATTCAGTCGAATGTTGCTCTATTTTGGAAGCCTTTTAAACTGTAATTGCCGTCCTATTTCATCTCGTCCCATCCTGCCATTCCTACAGTCTATCTAAGACAAACAAAGAGATGCCTATAATAAATTACTGTAAGGGTACAGTTAGTTTTCCCAAGCATAAATCTGATGAAAATGGAAGTTTAACGATTCAGGCCATATGCAGTCTTACATGGAACCACTGCGTCAACAAAGCCAGCTGTTTTCAAGTTCTATTAGGAGCCAGTATTAAAAGGAAAGTAAATATTAAGTCTGAACCTAATTCTATTTTATAAATATTGCCATTCATTTTTAAAAATACATCACGGGCTTAGCATTTTTAATTGTAACTTCTTAAACTTGATTAGAAAATATTTTTTTTCTTTTCATTTTGGAGATCAAATAACGTTTCTCCCAGGAAATAAGTATTTTGTTGTTGTTTTTTGAAAGCTGTCCTCCCTACACTGCTCAGTACCTCCCATCTCCTTGATTCCAAAGTATCTCAAAGAAGTGTTACGGTGTCTACAGAAAGCCCTTCTGCAGAATTATTCTACGGTATAAGAAATGTTCTTTGGGGAGGGTCACTATTTCACATGCAAAAGTCAGATTCTGATATGCACTGGGAGATTTTCATAGAAGGGGACATACTGTTATACCCAGTAATATTTCAGAAATAAATTCAGTACAGATTTTTCACAAACATCAGCTATGTCACTGGTATTTTACCTTAGAATGCATTTTTTATGTCTTTAGATTGCTTTTTTTTTTAATGTGTGCAAGTCTTTTATCAAGATTTATGTATTTCTACCACTATGTAAGTGCCCAAGGAGGTAAGGGGGAGGAGGAAGAAGAGGAAGAAGAGGGAGAGGAGTAGGGGAAAAAGGTGTCAGATCTTCTGGAACTGGTGTTATACATGGTTGTGAGCTGCTGTGCAAGTCCTGGGAACTGAACCCAAGTCCTCTGTAAGAACAAGAGTTATATTCCTAGCCCCTCATTTTATTTTATAATGAAATGATGTCACTTTAGTTGGTATAAATGGAGCACATTGACTCATGAAGCGTTTTGATGGCTGGATATTCACGAACAATGAACAGAGTATGAACCCTGTGGCCACTCACTTTCATATTATTGTGTGGCAGACTGTTCTCCCTCCTAAGCAATGGTCAGAAAAGTCTTTACGAATGAATTTTCTGAGGCAGGATGATTTTGTGTGTGTGTGTGTGTGTGTGTGTTTGTGTGTGTGTGTGTGTGTGTGTATACTTAAATGCATATAATACTCAATATACGTAATAATTCATGTTCACAAATATAAGAACGATTTAGATAGTATGCTGTTCAACTGTTACATAGTGATATTATGGTTAATGAATACACACCATTTGTTTATATGCTCCCATAGGGTCTCCAGCCTAAGGCCCAGTGACACTCTGATAGGAATAGTTTGGCAGTCACTGTCTTCCCTGGCCATTAGGGGGTGTCTGTCCCCACCCAGTAAGACATTTCCTCACTTTCTCAGAAGCCTGTGGAACCCAAGTGCTTCATTAGGGCCGGTTTCCTCAGAGAGACCGCTGCCATTGCTTCTAACCAGTGTCTATTTTCTCTCAGTAAACTTTCAAATCAGCACTTATTGAAAAGGAAACTTCCATTGTTCCAGCCACTATTGTTTTCTAGAACAGCAGAGACTTTACTGAAAGCAAACTTGCATACAGACGTAACCCGGAGTTTTTATTTTTCACCAGTAAAAAGAACAAAGCGCCAGACAAAACTATTGTCCGATCCATCTGGAGCAGGGCTTCCTCCCCACAAGTCTTGTGCACCACACACAATATTTAATGTTGTTTAGCTTTTAAAACAATTGCCTATGAAAGCATCCAGGTCCCCTTGATAACGGAGCAAGGCCTTTCCTGCAATTGTGAACCAGGAAATGCTGGCCCCTTGGCAAGATTTACTGTGTCCCGCTGCTTGGAACCTCCCCCTTACGCTTGCTGGAATGCGTTACTTTTAAGCACCTAGACTAACAGGAAGAGAAAGTTGTTACTTCTTTCCATGTGAAAGAGGCAGGGATAGGAAGGCAAGTGGGCAAGGGACTGATTAAGGACCTGGGGGTCCAATACTAATATTAGATTCATTTGCTGTTTTCCAAGCTCCAGTGACTGGAAGTCTCCCTTTCTAAATTCACTCAGCTTTCAATCTGGTCAAAGCTTTCTGTTCCAAACCTCTTACATCACACAGGCTGCCCAGGACCGAACAATGAAGGCAGGATCCCGAGGAAGGGATGTGGCCCTCCTTTGTTCTGTCCTTACATGGAATGAAGCATCTGTCTTGTTTTGCCGACCTGAACTGAGAACACACTGCTTAGAAACAGAAACACTAAAATAGCAACACATTTTCTTCACATGGGCTGAGTGTTGAATCAGCAGAGTTCAGTGAGACACTCTACTGACCACCATAATCGGGCTGCATGATTTGAGAGAGCAATACACTCCTACCCACCCAGGGAGAGACTCCTACTGTAGAAGCGATCTATGGCTTGCACATATAAGTGAAGCTATCTCCTTCACTGTTGTCTCATAAGAATTTTCTTTAAAGAAATTAATTTGCAGTAAGAAAATTACATATGAAATGTGAAAGGCTCTCCTTTCTAAATAACAGAATGTACCAGAACCCCAGACTCTGCGCTTGATATCCTTCCTCTGGCTTTGGAGTATCTTTCTATCTTGCGCTCAGAACTTTGATCAGATGTCACCTCTGGTCACCCCTAAACATGGTACAATCCACCCTATCCCCATTGCCTTCCCTGCCATGTGTCCTATAGCCCGTAGCATCTGTGTGTAGTTAAATGAATGTATTCTAGGTGTGTTTGAGTATTTGCTCTGAAAGTTCTCATAAGAATGTAGGTCCTGGATGAGAAGAGGCTTCTGCCTCTACTGTAGTGCCCAGAGTATCCAGGGAGACCATGCCATGCCAGGTGATAGACACCAGGTAAGCAAATGGGGGGGGTAGTACGGCAAACTCTTTTCTAGAAATTTCTTTGTTAAGATGTCATGTGACCTGAACTGTAATTGAGCAGAGAGCTATAACAAGTTCAGATACAGTGGTGAAACATTCCCACTTTATAAAAGTTTTCATTTCACTATCAAGATGCCCACCCAAGGATTCACAGGGAGTTGTTTACATTTGCATAGACTCCAAAGCCAGGCCTACATATGAAAAGGAGCAAAGGTAAAGCTGACTGATACCCCTGATCTCTCTGCCACCCACGCTTCTTTCCTCCCAGCCTGCAACTTTGCAACCTTGCCAAATACACACACACACACACACACACACACACACACACACACACACACTCACTCACACAAGCACACTTGCATGCGCACACACAACTTTTGAAACATTCAGATGCTTTCCAGGAACATGAGAAGCCTCCAGAATTTTTCCCAGGTGACTCTTTCCATTTGCATTACTAATTTCCATTCATTTGTGGAGCAGTTAGTGGAAAACTCCAGAAGCCCTAGCTGTGTGGTGTTTATAACATATTAGTTTTCTCTTCTCCTCTTCTCCTAGCCCCCCATGTTTTGGTGTCTCTTAGAAAGCAAAAAAAAAAAAAAAAAAAAAAAAAACAAAAAAAAAACAAAAAAAAAAAACAAAAAAAAAAAACAAAAAAAAAACCCAAAGAAATGTGTGACTTTCTTAAAATTGTATCAAATTTATTACAATTATTTCTGATTATTTTGCTGCAGCGTTAGAGTTTTTGGACATATTTCTCAATGTTTGCAAACATAGGTGTTCACAGAGAGCCATTTCAGGAAAGATAAGGCACATCTAACATGGGTAGAAGGGTCTCAGGAAAGACTCTGGTCTGCACTCTGACTGAAATGCACACATTCCCTTAGTATGTACCTTTAATCCTTGACAAGGAAGGTAAAGTTAGTTTGTGGAAGGAATCAGCCATGTTTGAAAGTAATGTCTAATGGAAGGGCATACAAAGTGAGGGAGTCAGAGAAACATTTGACAGAATGAGTCAGAGATAGAATACACCCATCTCTCAGGAGAATAACATAGAAAAGAGAATTGGCTTAAGAAAGCACTTTAGAGAGAGACAGAGAGAGAGAGAGAGAGAGAGAGAGAGAGAGAGAGAGAGAGAGAGAGAGAGAGAGAGAGAGAGAGAGAGAGAGAGAGAGAGAGAGGAGGCAGATTTTTACTGGAACAGTTTTACAGAGACAGATTGCAGGAGAGGACAGAACAAACCAGAAGGAGTCACAATATTAGAATAGATTGGCAGAATTAATTTGAGCCCAAGCAAAGCAATTCAGTGAGAAGCCAAGAGAAACCATACAGAATCAGTTAGCTTGGTGGCTAGTTTAAGCCAGAATTACTGAATTGAACCAGGCAAACAGAGTTCAGAAAGAACTAGAAAGGGTGATTTTATTCATCTGTAAGGTGAATATATCTGGTGAATAAGTTTTACATAAAATTTGAACCCTGTTTGTATTTTCTAGACAAGAATGGAACAATTTAGTTTGGGCTCTTTGCTTATTGGACTCATGGTGGCCAGGTATGGCTTGAGTCCTTCTGTCTTGTTCTGTCTCATAGTGGGTATGAGGCCAGGCAGTGCAGTAGGATTTGTAGAGAAGTCTGAATGAACAGTTCTAGTCTACTCTCCTCCCAGGGAATTGTCATTTATGTCCCTCTTTTCTGCATTATATTTTGAGACCACTCATGGATGATTTATTTGGCCTAGACAAGATCTCAATCTTCAACTGCTGATTATACTTGCTGTGAAAGGAACCAAAAGAGCCTGAGTCTTATCCTCAGCGGTCACTTAATGGTGGTATTGTTTGCAATTACAGAGCTGAGGAGGTAGAGAGATGAGCCTCAGGGCTCACTGGCCAGACCGCTTAGGCTGCTTGCGGTTCTAGTGTTATTTGTTGCTATGGCACACACCATGATTAAAAATAACTTTAGGTGGAAAGGGTCTACCTGACTTACAATTCCCAATCACAGTCTATGCACAGGGATCTCACAGTAGCAGGTGCTTGAAACAAGTTACTCATACACATCCCTAGTCAAGAAAAAGAGGATAAATGGATCCATATACGACTTTATACTGCTGCTTTCAGACTCTCTCCTCCACTTTAAGGAAGTCTAAGACTCCCTTCTTAGGAAATGCTGCCAGATAAATTATCATTCAATACAATCCCCTATAGATATGCCTGTCATCAATGTAATCTGAAAAATCCCTTGTTAAAGTTATATTCTGGTTCTGACTCCCAGCCTCATGCTGTCAGAAATAAGACTGAGATTGAAATTATATTTACAAATACCTTTGCCATATAGCTAGGCTCTATTCTGACTAGATCATAATTAAAGATATTCATTTATTTTAGTTTACCTTTTGCCCCGTGGCTGCTTACCTGTACTCAGATGCCATGTGTCCATGTGTCTGTTTCCTCAACTGTTTCCTCCTTCTCTCCCAGAAAACTCCACCCCTGCCTCTATTTCTTAACTAAGCTGTAGGCCATAGTCTTTTTAGTTGTCAGGCTAAGCACCCATACAATGTACAAGATGATCTCTCTACAATCCCTTAATTTCTAGGTTTAGTAAAAGACCCTTCACACACACACACACACACACACACACACAAAAAGGCAGATGGTGCCTGAGGATTCAGAGATTGTCTTCTGGCCTTTGCATGAGCCTCTGCACCAAACACACACACACACACACACACACACACACACACACACACACACACTTGCCTGCACACTCAGAAAGAGACAGAGACAGTAGAAGACATAGAAAGGTTTACGCAGATGAGCCACCAACTATCAATATGGAGGAAACTTGACTGAATAAGGCAAACTTGTCCAGGTTTCTCCAGGACCCTCTCCACCTGGATGATGCAGGGATTTTCATGACACAATGTTGTCATGTAGCCTGGATGTTTTCTTTCTCAGATGTTGCCTTGATGAGGGTAAAGCACAGGCTCATATTTACTTCCTACTTTAAGAGCCCGAACCAAAGGAAATCTGGCAAAAGATGGACATCATTTCATACCTTCCTAGGTCAACCATTCTGAATAGAAAATTCTGGAATTCCTCCCTTGGCCCCTTCTTGGGCTCGCTGTCTACAAAACCACAAGTATTCACTGTCTCCGTTCTTAACAACTAAGCTGGTAGCTCTGAGATCCACTTCTAATCCCTACTTCATTTTCTCACTCACACCTCCCACTCAGATGTCTCACACTGAGGTCATCACCAGCCTGCCCTGCAGATGTGTTTCAGCCAACGCACTTTGCCTCAGCATGGCCCCTCACAGGGCAGCCTCACATGCCATCTCTAGTGGTCCTTAACCTCTGCTCTCTTATCCCACATAACCAACCATCAAGCTGAACTTTCCCTTTTCTTATATCATCAAAGTGGGTCGATTTTCCCAGATTATCACAGAAATCACCTCCTATAAAACCATTCAGCTTCCTTTCTGTTGTAGTGAACACCATAATCCGAAGCACCCTGGGGAGAAAAGGGTTTATTTCATCTTACGATTTACAGTCCATCATCAAGGAGGTGGGGAACAGGGTTGGCAGTCAAGCAGAAATCTGTAGACAGGAACTGAAGCAAAGACCACAAAGGAATGCTCGTTACTGGCTTGTCTAGTTGGCTTGCTCGCCTACTTTCTTATATAGCCCAGAGCCAACAGCCCAGGAGTAGCACTACCCACAGTGGGATGGACTGTCCCATGTCACTCATTTTTTTAAAGTAATGTTTTATAGAATTTCCCACAGGCCAATCTGATGGAGAAAATTTCTAGACTAAGGTTCATTCTTGCCAGGCATCTCTAATGTGTGTCAAGTTGTGTTTAAAAACAAACAAACAAACAAACAAACAAACAAAACCAAAAACCATAAAATAACTATCCAACACAAACACCATTTGTTCTTATTTTTTTTAATTAATTTTGTCTAGTGTTTTATAAAACCTTTCTTCCCCACGGTATGGATATTTATGCTTTGATTATGTGCTCTACAGTACGAATCTTAGGCCTTGATCATATGCTCTGAAACATTCAACTGTTCTCCATTTCCCATAGAAGTGTCATGCTCTGCATGCTCTGACTTCTGCACCTCTTTCATTCCCAGCTTTTAGTAGTAACCCTGCTGTCTCAAATGGATACCAGTGTCAAACTATTTTCCTGCCATGCACCATGCCTGTCAACCTGGTTTGGTGTCCCATATGCTTTTTGGGGGATTCAGGATAAACACTCCATCCTGAGGGAGGTCATTCTGATTCCATTTTCTCTGCTTCTCCTCCACAATCCTGGGCTTGGTAGCTCTTTGTTTTTAATACATAATGACTGGTCATGTTATTTATAATAATTATTTTATTTATGATTTTGCTCCCACATTTTTAATTCTACTTTAATTTCACAAGGATTCTTTAAGCATGTGAAAATGATCACTATAGGTCTCAAAATATGTGTTGCAATGTCTGATTAAAGGGAAAGATTTGTTCACTTGAAAGGTGAACAGAGGTAGTGATTGTCCTGACTGTATCTGTGACCCAGAGCTGGACATTAAGAGCTTCATCTTGAGTTCCCTACACCCAAATCCTGTGGGGAAGAGAGCTTAACACCCAGGAGTGTAGACATCCTGAGACCGAAGGACAGACTGCCACTTCTGCACACCTCTGCCCACATCCCTGTGCAAGCGGAAATTGCACAGTGCCTCTGGACACAGGAATATAGGAACAGTCAGCTGCCCATGGTTCTGGTCTGCGCCGCTGAAGGGGCCAAACAGCTCCCTGCACCCAAATCCCATGGGGGAGAGAGCTGGACACTCAGAAGTGTGGACACTCCTGAGAAATCAGAGGAGACTACCCTCTGCCCACATTCCAGACCCAAGAGGGAATCGCCTAATGCCAACTGTGCCCCCTGGGTGCAAGGACCTAGGAGCAATCAGGGGCAGGACCCTTCTGATTCCTGCCCACACCGAGAGCTGAAAGACAGTCACCAGGAGCTCCTACACACCTGAGAGCAGAGCACCTGTTCTCAGGAAAGGCTGAAAGAAAACAGGAAAAGAGTTCTACAGGAGTGCTGACACAGAGGCCTACAGGAAGGTCAAGTCACTCTCAGAAACAGCAAGACAAGCAAACACCAGAGACAACCCAATGACTAGAGGCAGAGCAGGAACCTAAGCAACAGAAACCAAGACTATTTGGCATCATTAGAACCCAGTTGTCGCACCAAAGAATATACTGGATACCCAAACACACTGGGAAAGCAAGATTTAGATTTAAAATCACATTTTGTGATAATGAAGGAGGACTTTAAGAAGGACCTAAAGAACTCCCTTAAAGAAATGCATGAAAACACAAATAAACAAATAGAAGCCCTTAGAGAGGAAATACAAAAATCCCTGAAAGAATTACAGGAAAACACAACCAAACAGGTGAAGGAATTGAACAAAACTGTTCAGGATTTAAAAATGGAAATAGAAGCAATAAAGAAAACACAAAAGGAGACAACCCTGGATATAGAAAACCTAAGGAAGAGAAAAGGAACCATAGATACAAGCATCACCAACAGAATACAAGAAACAGAAGAGAGAATCTCAGGGGCAGAAGATACCGTAGAAAACATTGACACAACTGTGAAATATAATATAAAAGGCAAAAAGCTCCTAGCCCAAAATATTCAGGAAATCCAGGACACAGTGAGAAGATCAAACCTAGGAATAATAGATATAGAAGAAAGTGAAGACTCTCAACTTAAAAGGCCAGTAAATATATTCAACAAAATTATAGAAGAAAACTTCCCTAACCTAAAGAAGCCTACAAGGACTCCAAATAGATTGGACCAGAAGAGAAACTCCTCCTGTCACATAATAGTTAAAACACCAAGTGCACAAAACAAAGAAAGAATATTAAAAGCAGTAAGGGAAAAAGGTAAAGTGACAGACAAAGGCAGACCTTTAAGAATTACATCAGACATCTCAAAGAGACTATGAAATCCAGAAGATCCTGGGCAGATGTCATACAGACCCCAAGAGAACACAAATGCCAGCCCAAGCTATTATATTCAGCAAACTTCTCAATTAACACAGAGAAACAAGCTGGAGTGGCCATTCTAATATCAAATAAAATTGACTTTCAACCAATAGTCATTAAGAAAAATAAGGAAGGACACTTCACATCCATCAAAGGAAAAATCCACCAAGATGAACTCTCAATCGTAATTATCTATGCTCCAAATGCAAGGGCACCTACATACATAAAAGACCTTACTAAAGCTCAAAGCACACATTGCACCTCACACGATAGATTTCAACACCCCACTTTCATCAGTGGACAGATCATGAAAACAGAAATTAAACAGAGACAGAGAAACTGACAGAAATTATGAACGAAATGGATTTAACAGATGTCTATAGAACATTCCATCCTAAAACAAAAAGATATACCTTTCAACACCTCATGGTACCTTCTTCAAAATTGACCATATAGTCAGTCACAAAACAGGCCTCAATAGATACAGGAAAATAGAAATAATCCCAAGCATCCTATCAGATCATCATACACTAAGACTGGTCTTCAATAACAACAACAATGACAAAAAGCCCACATATACATGGAAGTTGAATATTTCTCTACTCAATGAATACTTGGTTAAGGAAGAAATAAAGAAAGAAATTGAAGACATCTTAGAATTTAATAAAATTGAAGATAAAACATAACCAATCTTATGAAAGCAGTACTAAGGGAAAAACTCATAGCTCTGAGTGCCTACAAAAAGAAACAGGAGAGAGCATATGTCAGCAGCTTGAGAGCACACCTAAAAGCTCTAGAACAAAAAGGAATGAATAAACCCAAGAGGAGTAGAAGGCAGGAAATAATCAAACTCAGGGCTGAAATCAATCAAATAGAAATGAAAAGGACTATACAAAGAATCAACAAAACCAGGAGCTGGTTCTTTGAGAAAATCAACAAGATAGATAAACCCTTAGCCAGACTAACCAGAGGTCACAGACAGTGTATCCAAATTAACAAAATCAGAAATGAAAAGGGAGATATAATAACAGAATCTGAAGAAATTAGAAAAAATCATCAGATCCTACTACTAAAGCCTATATTCAACAAAACTGGAAAATCTGGAGGAAACGGACAATTTTTTAGACAGATACTAGGTGCCAAAGTTAAATTAGGAACAAATAAACCATCTGAACAACCCCATAACTCCTAAAGAAATAGAAACATTTATTAAAAGTCTCCCAACCAAAAAGAGCCCAGGACCAGATGGGTTTCATGCACAATTCTATCAGAACTTCATAGAAAACCTCATAACAATACTGTCCAAACTATTCCACAAAGTTGAAACAGACAGGAGTACTACGGAATTCCATCTATGAAGCCAAAATTACTCTTATACCTAAACCACACAAAGACCCAACACATAAAGAGAACTTCAGACCAATTTCCCTTATGAATATTGATGCAAAAATATTCAATAAAATTCTTGCAAACTGAATCCAAGAACACATCAAGACGATCATCCACCATGATCAAGTATGCTTCATCCCAGGGATTCAGGATGGTTTAGTATATGGAAATCCGTCAATGTAATTCATTATATAAACAAACTCAAAGATAAGAACCATAAGATCATTTCATTAGATGCTGAGAAAGCATTTGACAAAATTCAACACTCCTTCATAGTAAAAGTCCTAGAAAGATCAGGAATTCAAAGCCCATAACAAAACATAGTAAAAGCAATATACAGCAAACCAATAGCTAACATCAAGCTACATGGAGAGAAACTTGGAGCAATCCCACTAAAATCAGGGACTAGACAGGGCTGCCCACTCTCTCCCTAATTATTCAATATACTACTCGAAGTCCTAGCCAGATAAATCAGACAATGAAAGGATGTCAAAGGGATACAAGTTGTAAGGGAAGAAATAAAAATGTCACTATTTGCAGATATGATAGTATATTTAAGTGACCCCAAAAGTTACACAAGAGAATTACTTAACCTAATATACGATTTCAGTAAAGTGTCAGCATATAAAATTAACTCAAACAAATCAGTAGCCTTCCTCTACTCAAAGGATAAACAGGCTGAGAAAGAAATGAGGGAAATGACACCCTTCACAATAGTCCCAAATAATATAAAATATCTTGGTGTGACTTTAACCTAGCAACTGAAAGATCTGTATGACAAGAACTTCAAGTCTCTGAAGAAAGAAATTAAGGAAGATCTCAGAAGATGGAAAGATCTCCCATGCTCATGGATTGGCAGGATTAATATAGTAAAGATGGCCATTTTGCCAAAAGCAATCTACAGATTCAATTCCATGCCCATCAAAGTACCTACTCAATTTTTATTGAGATAGAAAGAACAATTTGCAAATTCATTTGGAATAACAAAAATCCCAGGATAGCAAAAACTATACTCAACAATAAAAGAACATCTAGGGGAAATCACCATCCCTGACTTCAAGCAGTATTACAGAGCAATAGTCATAAAAACTGTATGGTATTCGTAAAGAGACAGGCAGATAGATCAGTGGAACAGAATTGAAGACCCAGAAATGAACCCACACACCTATAGTCACTTAATCTTTGACAAAGGAGCTAGAACCATCTAATGGAAGAAAGATAGCATTTCCAATAAATGGTGCTGGTTCAACTGGAGGTCATCATGCAGAAGAATGCAAATCAATCCATTCTTACCACCCTGTACAGAGTTTAAGTCCAAGTGGATCAAGGACCTCCACATCAAACCAGATACACTCAAACTAATAGAAGAAAAAGTGGATAAGAGTCTCAAACACATGGGCATTGGGGAAAATCTCCAGAACGAAACCCAATGGCTTATGCTATAAGATCAAGAATCTCAAATGGGATCTACAAAGCTTCTGTAAGGCAAAAGACACTGTCATTAGGACAAAACGGCCACCAACAAATTGTGAAAAGATCTTTACCAATCCTCCACCTGATATAGGACTAATATCCAAAATATACAAAGAAGTTAGACTCCAGAGAGCCAAATAACCCTATTAAAAATGGGTTATAGAGCTAAACAAAACATTTTCAGCTGAGGAATATCAAATGGCCAAAAAGCACCTAAAGAAATGGTCAACATCCTTTGTCATCAGGGAAATGCAAATCTAAACAACCCTGATACCTCACACCAGTCAGAATGGCTATGATAAAAACCAGGTGACAGCAGATGCTGGCGAGGATGTGGAGAAAGAGGAACACTCTTCCATTGTTGGTGGGATTGCAAACTGGTACAACCACTCTGGAAATTAGTCTGGAGGTTCCTCAGAAGATTGGGCATTGCACTCCCTAAGGACTCAGCTATACCTCTCCTGGGCATATACCCAAAAGATGCTCCAACATACAACAAAGACACATGCCCCACTATATTCATAGCAGCCTTACTTATAATAACCAGAAGCTGGAAAGAACCCAAATGTCCTTCAACATAGGAATGGATTCAAAAAATGTGGTACATCTACACAATAGAGTACTACTCAGGTATCAAAAACAATGACTTCATGAAATTCATAGGCAAATGGAATGAACTAGAAAATATCATGCTGAGTGAGGTAACCCAATCACAGAAAAACACACTTGGTATGCACTCATTGTTGAGTGGATATTAGCCCAAAAGCTTGAACTACCCAAGACACAATCCACAAACCACAGGAAGCTCAAGAACAAGGACGAACAAAATGCAGATGCTCCCACTCTTTCTTAAAGGGGGAAAACATATCCATAGGAGGGGACATGGAAGCAAAGTTTATAGCAGCGACTGAAGGACGGCCATTCAGAGCCTGACCCACATGTGGCCCATATATATACAGCCACCAAAACTAGATAAGATTGATGAAGCTAAAAAATGCACGCTGAAAGGGACCGGATATAGATCTCTCCTGAGAGAAACATCCAGAGCATGTCCAATACAGAGGTTAATGCTAGCAGCAAACCACTGAACTGAGAACAGGACCCCCTTGGGGGGAATTAGAGGAAGTATTAAAAGAGTTGAAGGATCTTGCAACCCCATAAGAAAAACAATGCCAACCAACCAGAGCTTCCAGGGACTAAACCACCACTGAAAGACTATACATGGACTGACTCAGGGTTCCAACGGCATATGTAGCAGAGAATAGCCTTGTTGGGGCACCGGTGGAAGGGGAAGCCCTTGGTCTTGCCAAGGTTAGACCCCGCAATGTAGGGGAATATGGGAGGTGCAGTAAGGGGGTTGGATGGGGGGACACCTGTATGGAGAAGGGGCAGGGGAGGGGGGGCTTATGAACAGGAAACCAGGAAAGGGAATAACATTTGAAATGTAAGTAAAGAAATATATCTGGTTTTTAAAAAAAGGAAAAAAAAGATTATCCATTCTGAAATATTTGCATAATAAGATCTCAAGACTTTAATTTATCTGATCTATATTCATTCAAAGACAGAAATATAGATGAAAGGGATGATAGAGTGTTGAGTACTGCTCCTAAAGTGGTACCAGCTTCAGTTACCAGCACGCACATTGAGCAGTTCAAAACTGACTCTGAATCCAGATCCAAGAAATCTGATGCTGCTTCTAGACTCCACAAGTTCCTGGATACAAGTGATGTACATACCTATGAAGAGCCCATATATACATACATAAAATATTGATTAAAGAAATTAATAAAGACTAAGGTCAATACTTTATCAGAACTCTGAGAATATTTTAGTTTGAACAAAACACTGACATGATATATTCTGCTTATTTCTCAATTCCAATTACTTTTCAAGCTAGCCAAAATATACCTATACATATATCTAGGCATACTAATATTTAAGGTAGTATCATGAATGCAGTGATGACAAAAATAATGGGATACGAGAATAATGTGTCTTAGTGCTTGTGATCCTGTCCACTGTTTGAAGACATCTTCAGGATTGGAGAAAGAGGTAGAACAAGGGCAAGAATGTTTCTGAAAAGTATATGAAAGCTGTCATTTCTGACTCTTGGTTTATGTGTGTCATTGTCTTACTCTCACGATTAGTTATTATAACAATATAGAAGTTTGAGATGAGAGAGAGAGAGACAGAGAGAGAGAGAGAGAGAGAGCGCTTCACCTTAAGTGTTTGACTGCCCTGAGAAATCTTGAACCAAGTGCTTTTATGAGATTTTTTTCCATTTTTTTCTTTATGTTTACAAGTGATTTGTTAAGTTCAAAATGTCTTTAGTGTATAATTCTAATATATATCAGCTAAGAATAAAAGATATTTGGAAACCAAACAAATAAATGAGGGATATGGGATATAGATCAGAGGTAACTGCACCCCTAACATGTAAGAAGGCCTGAGTTCAAGTCCCAGCTATTCAAGCAAAACAATAAACAAAAATGTGATGAATTAAAGTAACTAAATATATTGTGAACAGTTTTAAATCTATATTTTAGCATAAAGAGGCTCTTTGAATTATGATTCTAAGAGAATACATTCTATTGAATTGTATCTGAGGAAAAACAGACTTTGTAACTAAGAAACAAACCAAATCACTATGTGTTTTCTGTAGGGAAGAAGCAGGCAAGCCAGAAGCAGCCTGAAGTGCCTCCCTATGGCGATTCGTGTAACTAGAAACAAATGACCTGCTACATATTTTTCATGTGCCACAAGAAGGCTCCGTCCTTTTGGTCCACACTGAGTCTCAAGTTCCCGTGGGGCTCTACAGCAAGGCTGAGCAGGAGGATGGAGCTCTAGGGAGCAGCTGGACATTGGACAGGCAGCACGCAAAACTGCGGTGTGGGCAGGCAGCAAACCAGAGCTGATGGACACATCCGTGCTCAGTCGCTTTGCATATAAGACTGAAAATGCCACCAACATCACATGGTACCCAGAGGCTTTGATGTTGTATACTAAACTACATCAAGTCAAGAGGGGAGGTAACACATTTATTAGAAAAAGAGAACTACAGAAAATTTGAAAAGCTCCGTTTGGAGAGAATTGAAGTGCAGAAAGTATTGCTGGGTAGAATGTCAGCTCATGTGGTCCAGTTCTCAGGGCTAAGCATGGTGAGGCTCTGACCTCAAATCTAACGGGCAGTGTGCTGCAGCAGAAAACAGTTCCAGCAGTGGCTCTCACGGGGAGAGAGGTGACTACCTGGGTCACCCAGTATTAATTGGTTTGGCTTTTTAAAAAAGGAAAATCATTAAACTTTCTGAGTTTTCTTGGCCAGGCTCCTTAATTTGCAGAGCTCTGATAACTTCACACTGTGCACAGTAATTTCTACCAGGGTCATCCCATTCGGGCTTTGGCTCCCTAAGCTCCCTGAGACCCTGTGGCTCCTTGTGGCTGGCCTCTAAGTTATTTCTAGAACACCAGACTCCAGCCTGTGGATACTTATTCTTATAACCTTTAACCCGAGAGGGTATTACAATGCCCTACTACTCCATCACCTAGACCCAGAGATGCTGAGGTTGACTAAAGCAGCAGGGTGTTTCTCTAAATGATGTTTTTCTTCAATGCATAGAAGTGCAGTTACACAGTCCAAGCAAATTGATGCTGCTGAAACACATGCCTTTGAGTCATTGACCAAGTCACAAAAAACCAAACCAAACCAAACCGAACCAAACCAAAACAAAACAAAAAACAGTCCTACAACTAATAATATCTGAATGTCAAAGATGACATTCGGAGGTATCTGAAAAGCATCTGAGTTTGGCAGCGTTCGGCTGGCAGATCGCTTGCTTGTCTGGTGTGCACAGGACACCGTATTCAACTCCTTAGCAAGGCACAAACCTAGTGTGGTTGAGCACGTCTTTAATGCCAGCACTGAGGAGAATCAGAGCAGGACAAGGTCAGGCTGGAGTACACCAGGCCCTCTTTCAAAAGTCAATTAATTAATTGGCCAAAACATCTAACGAAGTAAAAGCACCTGCCAACTGGGTAGAGAAAGCAGAGGTGGTGTTCTGCATGCGTAAATTTGAACGGCAAGCTTAATTAAAGTAATGTTTCAGATTTTTTTTCAAGTTTAAGTTCATGCATTGCTTAAATTCTAGGCAGGAGCCCAGACTGGAAGATGCCACTTAAGGAGGCATATTTTTCCAGATATTGGCATGACACAGGTTCTACCTTCTGATGGAGTTTGCCTGAACATCTCAGTAAGCCTCCCGACTCGCCATGCACATCGCTTTATGTCTGAGTCAGTCTGGGTTAGTTATTAATCTACTCTATGTTTACTGTTTGTTTTCTGTGTCCAACTGATACTGAAATTCAGCCTGGGCACTATAACACTTCGTTTAAAAAGATAGCGATTGTTTGACTGATTTTGAGTTATATGGCTTCCTCCTTTCCCTTTCTACCTGCATGGATGTCAGTGCATTATGTGCATGCAGTGACCATGGGTAGCAGAGGAGAGGGTCAGATTGCTTGGACCTGGAGTTACAGATGACTGTGAGTCCCCATGTGAGTGCTAGGATTGAGAGGGAGGAGGCTCTCCCTCCCTCTTGCTATGCAAGCAGGAAGAGCAGAGCTCAGATCCTAAACATCCCCAGCATTCAAGTAAAAACAAAAACAACAACGATAAACAAAAATCCATCCAGACGTGGTCAAGCACAAGCCTGTAACCCCAGCACAGTACTGGGAGCAGGGGAAATCTCTGAGGCTGGATTGCTGTCAGTCCAACTCCAGGCTCAGTGAAAGAATTGGTCTCAAGGGAAAAGTTTATGAATGAAAGTCTAAGACACCTGATATCCTCCTCTGACCTCTATACACATGGGCAAATATCCCCATATACACACATATTCATCTACACAAATACACCACACACACACACACACACACACACACACACACACACACACACACCATATGCACACTCACAGAGAGAGAGAGAGACAGACAGAGAAATCAGACACAGACACAGAGAGACACAGAGATAACAGAGACAGAGAGAGAGAGAGAGAGAAAGAAACACACATACACAGAGAGAGAGAGAGAGAGAGAGAGAGAGAGAGAGAGAGAGAGAGAGAGAGAGAGAGAAGAGAGCAAAAACATACTATAGTACCACCACTACCACCACCACCACCATCATCATCTTTATCATCATCACAGTCATAATAATAAACAAACAGTGCCTGACAGAGATAGGGCATTCAAAGGCATCTACTGAATGCATTGGAACCTGGATCTTTCAGTATACAACTTCTCAGCTTGTAAGGCCTCATCTCCATTGCTTCGCTGGCCTCCGGCTTCCCCTGTTCCCTCTCTGCACTGCTTCCCTCAGCAAACCACGTAACACAGTCAGCACTGCAGCTGTGGTCACATCTTTGCTCAGTTCTCAGGAGGACTCACCAGATTCACCCAGCTCACATCCTCCCCTACCAGCCCTCTCATCTCTGCCCACCTTGGTGGATCGCTGAGCACCCTGAAAGCCCGGATTCTGTCTTTCTGAACAGGACACGTGAGGCGCATGTCCGTGTAAAGAACCCTTGGGGCGCGCTCTATGTCCCTCTCATCCTCAGGCTTCCCAGTGGATCTCATGATCGTTTGTGTGTTTTCTTCAGTGGCTGCCTAGATGCGAGTGACTGACACTTAGATGTGCCCAACCAACAATTTTAAAAATAACAATGAGTGAACCGAGTGAGTGTCAGAATGTGTCCTGCACAGATTGTGCTAAATATAAGGCTTGGAGCGCAGCAGAGAGAGTTGGCCTCGCTTGAGCAGCCTCTGCTTTGCACCTGTTGTCTTTGAATTAAATTCTAATGAGATGGCAGAGAGCACTCATAAATATTTATGAGGACCAGAATTTGGCACAGATTGGCACTGGGCTGCACAGCCCGAGTGTTGGTATTTCATGTTCAGCAGCCTTCCAACTCCATGGCCACCAGTGCCATCCAACAGCACTGCCAAAATTCCATTCCCGAAGTGGGCGTGCTTTCCCCTCTGGCTCTGTGTTAAAGCCTGAACCCAGAAGAAATCGAATGTTTCATATAGTTTAACCGTTGGTGCAACAAGCTTCTTCATTACATCATAAAGCAGCCAGCTTTAAACAAGCAGAATATTATGCAGAATGGGTATATATTTATTTTCTTTACTTTGTAAGTGTGAAGGGAGGACAGTCCATTTGTTTGCTTTGAGTCCCTTTGTTTGCAGTCACAGGATGCTGGTGGATTTTTCAGAGCGATGAACATACAATGCATCCTTAAAGTTGAAGAAAAGAGGGGGAAAGTCAATACCATTCCCAGCAACCTTGAGCAACGCCTTACCACATTCAGAAATGCTAAATGGACACACAATTTCTAAGCACATCTCATCTTTCCAGAGACTTGGCTGTGTAGTCCCCCTTCTGGAAGGCTTGACTGTTGTCTGTCCATTTGAGACTGATGGAGAACCTCTTACATCATAGCCTCATGTTTGTTGGCTCTCGCTCTCTCTGCCAGGGCTTGAAATAGTTATTGCCAAACAATGAGGGCTGTATGCACTCGTTAATACAAATATCTTAAAAATTAAACTCAAAGAAACAAGCATATTACACTCACTTTTAATTTTAGCATCGTATTTTGGCAGTAGTAAAATAAAAGAATTATAGGGTTATTCTTGCAACTTGGCAGTAAACCTCAGCACTGTCTCACAATTTGGGAAACGAAGGAGGGTCAGTCCCTTCAATGTAATAAAAGGATTGATAGATGTAAAACCATTTTGTTTTGTTTTGCTCCTCTCAATTGGAAGCTTTTTTAAGGACTTTTCTTTGAAGACAAAAGCCTACTCTTTAAGCAGTTATAAGCAAAATGAATTAAACTTCAGACAAGGTAGGAATTATTTGTGGCACAGATCAACAGGATAATTCAGAGTTATTTTTCAGAGGCAGTGGAGTTTTAATAAAATGTGTTCTCTTTAACGGTACATTCTTTAGTAGCTCTATAAACAGGTGCCAGTTAACAGTAGGACTACGCACTTCAGTGTTGAATTCTGCGGACCGTAACAAATGAGGGCCTACCTCGTCTGTGGGAAGGGACGCTGCACTTCTGTGTTTACATGCACACGTGGGTCTGCTGAGGCATCTTACTCGACGTGCTCTCTGTAATGCAGCCACTGAAGCAAACCAGGCTTCTGCTTGGTTCATGTGCACCGACACTCATAACACACAACCCTATAAAATCTTGTTTATCAATGCTTCGGCAACAATTTCCACAATTTATCTATGCCGTACAATCTGAGATATAAACCCTGGTGTAGTTTTTGTCAGACAGCAATTTTTCAAAAACCATGATTTGCCTTTATTTACTAAAACAATAACAACAAAAAGCAAATGTTATAGGGGTTTTGTTGTTTTGTCATGTTCTATTTTAAGTCTGTAACTCATGCTTTAAATCCCAAATAGTCCCATAAAATTATTGTGAATTCTTATTTTTATTTTAAAAGTTTAAAGCAGTAGTACATAGTAAGAATTGGGATGTTGCCTTATTCTTTGCAGGGGTGCGATGGACATGTTTCCTGGTTGGTAATGGTCCAGCAACACTAGTAGATGAGAACAAGGTGAAGAATCTCCCCACTGAGGCAGGGCTAGATCATTCAAGCTCTATTTTAGCCAGAGAGATTTTGATAAGAAGAAATTTCAGAGTGTCCCCTCTGGCCAACACAGTTAAAAATTATAAGCAAACAAGCATACTTAGCAAGTTCAAACAACAGGATAGTTCTCAGTCTGTCTCCAGCAGCTGTTTGTGTAAATGCATTAACTGAGAAAGAATCACAATGTTCACAAAACGATTGATCAGAAGCACACACATTTAACTGTCTGATCTCTAAGGGTGTCATATTATTTATGTATTAAGTTGGTGTAAATTCTCACCTATTAAAATAGTTTTTGGAAATACAAACAGCCAGGAGTACTGACTAGCAGATCTCTATTAGTAGAAGACAGCCTTGCAAGGACTAAGTAGACAAAATGTAATGTTCATTTTTGCTTGTTTGGTTTTTTTTTTTTTTTTGCTTTAATCATTCAAACTTCACTATAAATAAATTGAAAACAAGAAGAAAATTTCTCATGGTGAAATTGTAAACCCTATACAAATGGAAATGAGAAGAGCATAATGTGTGTGAATTAATTCATTTCTTTCTGCTTTAGATTACAGAGATGAACAACTGCTTTCCAGTTCCCACAACCTTGACTTCCTCACGATTATGAACTGTAAGCTATGAGCCAAAGAGATCCTTTCTCCCAAAAGTTCTATCATCACAACAAAGAGAACTGAAACCATGGCAATTTCCTGTGTAGCTTTTTAGTAGAAGGTGTCTCTAGTTAACTCCTCCAATCAAGACCCACTGTGATCACAAATCAGCTGACTCTAGGAATACTCCATATACAAAAAAATGCCCCTTAAAACATTACCAATAGTTGAAGGCATAAGCCAATTCAAAAAGGAACTTCAGGTACACATAGAGACTTGCCAAAGCTAAGGTGGGACAATGAACTGGTAATGGGTGGTAATCTACACTATCAATACATCAGGGACTCTAAGCTAAGATTGCAGACATTGGGCTACTCTAGAAGAGCCTGACTCTGAAACACATGGAAAAAGTGACTGTATCAGAAAGAGAAAATATCTGGGTCAACATATATGAGTGAATGTCTTTAAAGAAAGGAAACCAGGACAGTGGGTCACATTATGTGTGAGCCATCCATACCTCACACAAGTAAATGGCTGGATATGCTTGAAATTTCAAAGAAGCCCTTACTGTTGTCTTGAGCTACTTTTCGTTGAGACTGCTGGACTGGTGATATTAGTATGATGCCACCTGCTGTCTTTTAAAGGACCAAGAGCCCCAGACTGTTCTAGAAAGTTGATCTGAGAAATGACTTGGAACTCAGTCATTCCCATCAGTAGCTTAAGCCCTGCCCTTATCTTCCATTATGCCTATGTAATCTAGAAATAGTCTTTAACATCATTAAGCCTGTAAACAAGGATACAAGTCAAAGTTGTCAGCAGCTAACTCATTCTCATGGTGGCTCAGTGCTGTCAGGAGAATCACCACCATGAATCTGACCATCTTTCCCTTCACTGTTTTTCAAGACACCATTCTACCCTAGTTGTGAACTGTCATTACTAGAAGTGGTACATGGGTGAGTTTATTTTATTACTTGTCTTATAACTCCTGTTGTCCATATGTCTCTGTAGCAGATAGAAAGAGCCAACCAGAGCAATGCTTGCTCCAAGCTTTTAAATGCAGCATCAAGTTCTGCATCAGAAGGGGCAGAGAATAGCATGGTGTTGTATGTGTTACATGTGTCTGTCAAGAGAAGCCCTTCTTCTCCTGGCTGTAGCTGCCTCCTTCAGCTCTGTGGAGACGAACCACTTCTGCTGCTTCTAGTGACCCAGAGGAAGTCACTAGCCAATTCACATCATTCTTTCCCTTTGCTCGCTCACTACATCATGAATGTTGCCCACTTGTAGTCCATTCCCATTCAATTCTTCACTATATCTATCTCTCTATCTCTATAGATAGATAGATAGATGATATATAGATATATAGATATAAATTTTCTTTGTCCAATCACAGAACAGCTTAAAATTAGCACATGAAAATTCAGAAACCATCAGTTTAATTGCCTACAGTATATCCATTATATCCATAATGAATGGATGTAAAAGAAAATGAAATAATGGTTTCTTAAGAAAATAGATGAAACTGGAAAATAATTATACTAAGCAAAGTCACTCAGACTCAAAAGACAAACACCACCTGTCTACTTTACATGTGGGTCCTAGCTTTAAATCTTTGTTTTGAGTACATGTAGAATCCAGGTTATTAGAAATGGACCATTAAAGGCAGACATTGATGTATAGGAAATAATAAAGTGTAGGTGTCATGAAAGTAGAGGGCACACTGAGGATAGAAATAGTCAAAAATAGACAGAGTAGTGGCTTGCATATAAGGGGTGGAAAAAGTTAGCAAAATAATGTATTAAAACTATATAAAAATCTACATTTATCAGCATGTAATCCAAGTAAAATTTACAGGTAAATGAAAGTAGAGGCAACAGGAAAAAGCAGGTATGTGTATGGGTGTGGGTGAGGCAGGGGGATGATGGATCTATTACAATGTTAAGTAAGTGTGGCAAAAGAGGAATTGGACTGGGTGGTGTATAGTGGTGGATTAACCCAAGGATATATAAAGAAGCTTTACGGGAACGATTTAATCTTTAAGCTTATCAAATAACAATAAAACACTCCTTTATTGGATGTTTTACTAAATATAACCTATATATTCTCTTTGTTGTAGTGTTTTTTTCTCAAAGGTTTTTTATTAATTATTTGGGAATTTCACCTCATGGACCTCTAGATATCCCGTTTCCCAGTCTTCTCAGGTCTGCCCTAACCCTTGTGACCTCCACACTACCTCCACAAAAGGAAGAAGAAAAGGGAACAAAACAACAAGTTCAATTTTTATTGCCCATATACTCACTGAAGAATGGTCAAGTTCTAGTGGCCAGTCTCTTAAAAACAAAAACAAAACAAAAAACAAACAAAAAAACAAGTCCTTTCCCACCTACACTCCTGCACAGAAGCCATCAATTGTGGAGAGCTATACTTTGGAATCCTTATCTCTATTTTAAAGAGATCTCTTTAGTGTCTTTATGTCTTGCTGTTACTTGGGGGAAGGGGGTAGATGGAATAGGGGTACGGGTTGTCACAGAAGCCTTCTATGTTCTTTCTCAAGTATCAATCTCCAGTTATCAATACCATGGCAAAAGTAGCTTCCTTGCCTTTTACAGTCAGTAGGAGCATGGATCACGGACTTACCCATGGTTTCTAGCAACAGCACAAACCAAAACCCACGTGGTCGCTGGAGTCAGTCCATGCCCTGGGCCTAAGCATAGCCATAGCATAGACTATGGACATCAACACAGCCCTTGAGGGCTGCACAGCACAAGAATGCCATCATGGCCTCAGGTCGCCACACAGGCCACTGAGCTTAATATATCTCCCCATGGCAACGTGACCCACAGACATCAACATGGCTTCAGGCTGCAGCACAGACCACAGACATGCACATGACCTTCTGTGGTAACATTGGCCACAGACAGACATCAACATATCTAAACATCTCCTAAGCTAATGTTTACTTATTATCTTAAAATGTTATTCATCTAAACAATTTCTTTTGATCCTATACATTTATTGCTCTCTCCTCCCAACTTCCCCCATCATCCCCACTCGGACTCCTTCGATCTTCATGTCTGTTTTTATTGTGATTAATAACTGTGTGATTCCATCCAGTGAGTAATGCCCTTACATGCCTGGGCGTGAGGCATTCCCATGGGCTATGGGCAACCTACCCACAGATACATCCCCAGAGGATAGTGACTTCCCTTCCCTGGGTCTGCAGGCAGTGCCCCCTTGCTGATTCTAAGAGGTTCACATGGGAGATGCTACCGTATCAGCTACAGAAATTCCTAAACCTAGCCCAGTATTAATAGCAGTTCACACACTACCCTCAGGTGGGGGAAATGCCTATTCCTGGGAAAGATTACACACTTGAGCGACTGTGTGTGAATGTCATTTTGTGTTAATGCATGCTAAGACAAGGTATGACAGATTCATATGTAACCAGATCAATCCCATTTTAATGGAGTGAGTGTCCACTTTTTCTCACCGCCTCACACACTGTGCTTATACTTAAAACACACTTTCTTTTTCTGCAAAAGAAAAAAAAAGTAAATTAAATTTATCAGGCCACCAAAAATCCCATCTTGGAAATGAAATAGGTGGTCTCTGTTTTGATCAGCTTTACCCAGCGACCCAACTCACCAGGCAAAGGCTTCGTTTTCCACCAGTATCGTGTGTGTCTGTCTGGCTGTGAAACCCAAGGGGAGCTATTATATTACTGGAGAAAGCTGTGAGCTGTAACACACCCAAACACTCCGGCATGTAGATCTGCTTATTTTCATTAAGTGGTATTAAGTGCTCCAGTGTGCACTGGAGTCGTCTTCCCCGGGAAGCAAGGGCTTGTGGGATTCTTGGTGGTGTCCTGGGGAATCCCTTCCTCATGAGTCCCCTAGGTTCCATGCTTGCCAGGCTCGCCCCCTCCACCTCCTGGTAATTTATTGGGAGGAGTGAGTGTCCCCTTTCATCCTCTGGTGTTTCTCGTGTTCCCAAGCTACTGGTTTTGAACTGAAAACAAAGGCAGAGGGGACTGTTTTTCAAGACGGGATTTGGCACTGCCAGAAATCACGGCATGTCTGTTTTCTCACTTAAAGAAATCAAAGATTTCTTCTCTCATTTCCCCTCTTATTGCTGTGCCTTAGACCCAATCCAAGGCGTGGAGGAGCAGAACAAAGGAGCTGGTGTTTTCTAGGCTGGCGAGACTTCATCTCATGCACCTTCCTCACCGTGAATCTGTGGGTGTGAGCTGCTCCCTCTGTACGGACTTCCAGCCTGCTGCCTACAGTGGCCTTAAAACACAGCTGACCTTACAACCGTTTTTCCACACACTTCGTGTTTTTCCATGAAACAGTAAATAAAGATGATCCTCACATCTAGCTAACACCTTATAGGTTACTCCTATTGAAGCAAGAGATCTCTCCTCTCCTTGTGTTCCCCCTCTCTATCTGTCTGTGTGTCCTTCCCTCTGTGTGTCTCTGTGTCTTTCTCTGTCCTCTTTCTTTGTTTCTGGTTATCTCCCTTCCTTCCCCCTGTCTCCCTTTTCTCTCTGCATATGTGGAAGTCAGAAGTGGATGACAGCTGCTTTTCTCAGTCACTCCTCACCTTTGAGGTAGGGTCTCTTGCTGGGCCTAGAATTTACCTATCCTGTGAAGGTGACAAGCTGGTAAGTTCAAGGGAATCACTCATCTTTACCATCCCAGAGCTGGAACTTACGGGTGCCTGCTGCTGTACCTGGCATTTAGACAGGTTCAGGGGGTTGTTCTCATAAACTCAAGCTTGTGTGACAAGAACTTCATAGACTAAGTTTTACCCATTGCTCTAAAATGCAAGTGAAGCCTTTTTTGTTCCTTGTGGGTTAGCCATCCATCTTTGTCACACTCCCGGCCCCGTGACACTCACATAAAAGCTGCCAAGATTTCTTTTCAATCAAACTGAACTTCATGTCTCTAAATCTATCCTATGCCCAAATTTCTACAACAGTGGCCAACAGCATTCATTCAAAGGGCATTCAGAAAGGGAAATGGCTGGTTTTATTTTGAAGCACAAAAATTCAAAGGTATGATGTTTATTTATTTAATTCTAGATTAAGTTAGATCTTTACTGTGAATTTCACATAGAAGCCTGTGGCAGAGATTATTTCTCTGCAATGAAAGAGTTTTATCACTTATCAAGAACAATAATACTCACACAACACACACATCCTAACACCCATCCTTGGACTGCAGCACTCACTGCCTACACCAAAGAGGGACTCTTGGAAATGTTTAATGGTGATCAATAGCGATCTTTACCTGCCCAGGCTCCCTGTTTCTTTAGGAGTATGGAGTCCCCAGACCGAGCCAGGAAGGGGAACGTTTCCTTCCCTGCCAAAGTTTTTACAGCTGTTTGAAAGCAAATAAGCAATATACACAAAGTCTAACTGGAGGAAGTAACTTATGCATTGAAATAATATTTGTTTGACAGGCAGATTGGTTCCTCCTAAAGTGTTTCACCTGTGTAAAAATGATTAATTAGAATTGATTTATGTCAGTGGCTAGGACAAGGTGAATAAATGGGATAACATTAAGACATGGTAGACATAACCGTAGGATTTTTGCAAATAATAAACTTCTCTGATTTCCAGTACTTGAGTCTACAATGGGGAAAGATTGATATATTCTTTCAAGGTCACATAGAGACAAAGCTGTCTTTCTGCAGATTCCATCCATTTCCTTACCTCCTCCTCACATCAGCCTGACATCCCCAACTAATTTCTTGTTGTGA
The DNA here is from genome assembly GCF_011064425.1 of Rattus rattus. NCBI lineage: Eukaryota > Metazoa > Chordata > Mammalia > Rodentia > Muridae > Rattus > Rattus rattus. The sequence goes on from NC_046156.1 coordinate 114,476,209, forward strand.
TCTCAGGGACTCAGCTGCTGGAAGCAGCCTCGGTGTCTCATGTCCATCACATGTTCTCCTCTCCATATCTGAAAATATCTATCCTGCCTAGGATATCAACACCATGTGGAAAGCTCACAGCAAACCCATATGACCTCACCTTAGTTTGTATCTGTGTTGACCTCCACAAGGTTGAGTTCTCTGATAATTCAGAGCCCAACATTTACAAGATAGACTAATTATTGATTTCCCATGTCTACTGCTTCCCATGTACATGTATTATTTTAAGCATGTAGTTTAAATTGATTAATCTAATCATGAGGAAAGTTCTGTCATTGTCCATACATCATAGAATAAGAAACTAAGGCACAGAAAGGTGAAATCACTTTCCAATGTTGAGGGTAGAATGTGCCTAGAAAGCTTGGTCTGCAGACTTGCATATGAAACAGGGCTCGTCCACTGACACTACCTCCTCTTCCTCCCTCTTCTTTCCTCCAGGTACACCTTCTAGCCTCCTCTTACCTTTCACTCCTCTCTTCATTCCACTCTACTTCTGTATTCTCTCTTATGGTAGAATGTGCACTTCATGTCATGCTAAACAGAGATTACAGTATAGTGATTGAGTGTGAGTCCTACATAAGATATTGATCTCAGCCAGAGGTAAGGAAGATGCAGGAGGGTGAAAGATGTCTCTTCTTCAGAGGGATCAAGGCATCACAGAAACATGAGAAATGGACTGCTAGTTTCCAAAACTGTTTTTAAAAAGTTACCTATTGATTTTTAAAATCACCTTGGGTCTATCTTTGTAAATTCACATATTCAACAGCTCTTCTAGACAGTTCACAACAATAAAAATACATGTTTTATCTCAGATCTAAAATCTCTAGGAAGAAGGAATCTGAGCCAAATTCAGGGTATTTTGAATCAGAAGAGGCCAAACAGACATAAGGCTTTCAAGGGCTTGAGTAGCCACTGTATGTTCATTTGTTTAAATGTGTTTACTGGCGAGATTAGGATCTAGGCAGACCTCTTCCTCACAGGTCCTACAGTCCCCAGAGCAGTATTTTCTTACAAGAATGAACAGCAGTAAAAGACTATACACCAGCTTCAACCCCCCAAATATCTTTCATTTTTAATTGAGTTTCAGTTTCAGTGAGAGACCCTGTCTCAAAAGACAATATGGGGAATACAATCAATGAAGACATTCAACGCCAGCCTCCAGTACATATGTACATATGTGCACCTACACATAAATGCAAGATGTCCACATTAACATGTACATACGACCATACATAAAAGCTACATAAAAGCTTTCACCACATTAAAGAAGTCTGTTTACTCCAAACCTGCCAGATTAGATATTAGTCCCACGAGGAAACACCACAGTAGAAACAAACAGGTATGGGCTCAGCGGCCTAGCAAGGCTGGTGCATTCAGGAAACGACAGCCACAGCTACAGCACCGTCTGTCTGACGCAACTCCACCATAAGTGAAGTTTTAGCACCCAGGAGTAAGCACATATTCATGTATGTGAGATGTCAGTCAGCAGACAGAAACCTGATTTATATGGAGCCACACAAAAACAATGGAACTGTGGAGAAAGACAATGAAGTTGACACTGGAATGTTCCTTCCTCACATACCTAAGCCATTCAGGATGGAAAATATTAAAAAGAAATTTTAAAAAGTAGTGTAAAATAAAGTGTTATAACTTTTTAATAAAGTTACAGTCAGAAGACTGAATAATACATGGCAAAGAGCAGGCATGAAAATACAGACAAAAGTAGAATTTCAACTGAAAATTATGAAGTGGATTTTTGTTAATTTTAAACTTTATAATAAAGCATGATGGAAATCAGAAAACCTCATACACTAAATTAACCAGACCTGAGATGTAGGTTTTAATAAATAATATGACTTTAAACGGAAGCTTGAGTTGCTATGTATTGTTTCAAACCACAAACTACTGTAAGCTAACTTCCTCATGCTACATTAAAAGACATGATGGGAAACATTCATATTTCAGTGTGTTCTCGTTTTCTGCTGGTCCTGCTCTGGAGTCAGAACACAAGGTGTGAAAAGAAAGTGAAGACTCCTTGGAGCAGGGGGCTGCTTACAGTCCTGGTGCAAGTGTTTTATCCACTCCACTTATGGCACGTCATAGTGAAAGCACTAGCCTATCAGGAATGAGACACAAAGCTCTGACAGGTAACAGCAGCCTGTGGTCTGGAAATCCATTTTATTTTCTCTGCTAAATTACTTAAGCGATTTATGCTTCCATTCACGTATCAAAACTACATTTCACAGAGAGCATGCCCAGAGCCACACGGACAATCAGTCCTGGTATATCTCATGCCATACCAGCCATTGGGGTTTAAGCCAGTCTGTCAGGCAATGTACACCTGAGAATGAGCTTCTGCCATTTTTCGTGCCACAACAAAAGGTAAGTATTGTCACTCTCTGTCACGGAAGTTCCTGGACAAAACAAGTGCATGATGTTGGAGAAGCATTTGTTCTAGAGGTGCATTTGTTCTACTATCCGGGCTACCCTTAGGGGAAAAGACAGCCCAGAAGGGCGGAGACATCTCAGATGGAGATATGTGAGAGCCTAGTTCTAATCCCCAGATCCCAGGTGAGAAGCAGAGCCTAGTAGTGCATGCATGTGGTCCTAGTGGTGGTGAGATGGGTAGTGAAAAACAGCTGGGTCCCAAGCAGCTTCCAGGCCACCAATCCAACCCACTTAGAGACGTTCCAGTCTAGTGGAAGTCCTTGACTCAAACCAAAGGTGGAAAGTGCCTTGAAAGATGACATGGGACTCTGTCCTCTCAACACCAAATGCACATTGCCATGCATATGTGTCCCCCCACACACATGAACTTGTGCATGCCACAAACATACACACTCAATATGCATGGCCACCCTGTCAATTGTTCTTAGAAGAAAAATGCCTGAAATGTCAGCAGAATACAAGGAAATAGTGGAGACTGATTTTCTGACTTTCTTATGAGTTCAATCCCTCCAAACTGAGCCTCTGGCCGACAGAGCCACTGTATTACAGCTTTTCTTCTTGGGAGAGGGGAGTGGTCATCTGCATGCCTGTGTGTAGCACACTCTGAAGCTGTGCTCTACTCAAGGAATTCTCAGTCTGTTTGCAAAGAAACTTGTTTTCCTTTTGAAATTACCATTCTTAATTTTTTTCTCAAATATTAATTTGAATTTTCCAAAATTAGAAAATAGGTCAGGCAGATCACCCACAAAACACACACACACACACACACACACACACACACACGGGGGAGAGAGAGAGAGAGAGAGAGAGAGAGAGAGAGAGAGAGAGAGAGAGAGAGGAGAGAATTTAAAGAAATTAAACATGTAACAGAAAGCATAGTAATATAGTAACATATATTTGCAGAAAAAATAATTTCATTATACTTTTTGTTTAATGTTCATAAATATTTCAGATCTGATTTGAAGAGGAAATAGGAAAAGAGATCTGTCTTAGCAAGATGTCTATGTGTCTGTGTGTGTGTGTGTGTGTGTTATTTGATTTTTACACAAACAATAGATTTCTCACTGAATTATCTTCTTCTTGCTCAATCTGTCAGAAGGAACTGAGAGTAAATACCCCTCAGTTCAGTTGTGTGTTTATATGAAAAGAACAATTAACACCCGCTTCCCTGAAGTATTAGGAGGGGATGTGCCTTCTGTCATTAGGTTTTAAGACAGCAGAGAGGATCTGTCTAAACGTGACCAGGTGTGGCTTCACTGAGTGGGTAGGTTTTCATCAGGCAGCCTTCCCTGCCTTTTTGTCTCTCATCACTCTCTTCTCTATGGACTTCCCAGATCTGAGAAACAAGAGTGGACATAGGCCCCAAGTCACAAAAGAGAGGCTGTGATCAACCTTACCACCAACAAATGCTACAAAACCGAAGATTCTGTGGCCGTTTTAAGAAGAATAGGTGAAGACTGCCTCGTTTTCAGGCATTCAGAATGTGGACCATTGCTCAAAATTGTAACTTAGTCTGTGTTTGAGCTCTCCTGTGACTTACAAGGACCTGGAGATCTGTGGTTGAGATGCAGGCTCATGGGACAGAGTCAAGCAAATTCATACCCACAGCTCACCATTCAGTATTTCTTAGCTTTGAGACAAGGGTAATCTCCTTGAGATTATCATCAAATCTTCATTCAGTTGAGGGCCAGGTCAGGATCCCATGCTCATCTGTTTCACTAAGCCATTCTGCCAGTTTGCTGAATTGCTAGCATTGAAAGTATTAAAGTGGTTCCTCTCCCAGTACCCTGGCTTCTCCCCTAAATAGTAAGTGGATTAAGCAACAGGAATGGATTTTTGGGTGAATCTGGTAGTTAAAATTCCAATGCTAAGGGTGCTGATAAGTTTGGCTTCCCCTAGCTTACAGATGGCAGTTTTCCTCGTTATCTCCATGTGGTCTTCCTTTTATAAAGGATTGTGGTGGATTAAGACACCCTAATGACCTCACTTTATCACCCATGGAAAGGCCCTGTCTCACAAAGCTGTTCCAGTCTGGTAGTACAGCTTAAAGTTTAACTAACACATCGTAAAGACTGCCATTCAGCCCCTGTGTAGAATTTGAACATTCAAAACTTAACAGAAAGCCAATTTTAACAGCAAAGATATGGAAGTGATTATCTAGATCAAAAGTAAAAGTAAATAGAACCTTCAAAAATGCACAGCTTCGTCAAATTTCAAAATGTCTTGTTAACTCGTTCAGCTAGGTTATTTTTACCTATCATCTTCTGATGCTATAAGAAAAATCTACTGTAGATTAAAACAAACTTCCCACACTATTTCTAAATGAAAGTGAGAGATGTTCTAAGCTTACCAAACTGGCAGCACTTCTTTGCATGAAGGCAGAATTTTTAAATATCCTATAATACTATTTTAGCAATTTCCCTGAATTCAGATACATTCACTTTTTTTATATCCTAAAGCTAGCTACGAATACCTCATCTAGTTCTGTGATGAATATGTTGTTCAATATAATCTGAGCAGAATTTTACTATGATAGAATTTAAATAATGAATGAGGCTTTGTTTCAAAAATATAACAGTTTTCAAAGTAGGAGGATATACCATTAACTACAAAGCAAAAGAATGCCAAAGAAATAAGGGATGGACTAATAAAGACTGTGTTGGTCCTGATTTCCAAGTCTTTACACTAAGCAGATAAGGGATTCCTGTATGCAAATCAGACATGCACACATGCTCAGTAGTGGTCGCTGACTAATGCTTGTAGCTCACTGACCATGCCCATTGATGAGCTGGGACATTCTAGTTTCTATTTATCCTGTCATCTAGAACAGGAAGGGAGCCTGGTATGGTCTCAGAGCTCAGCTGTCAGTTACTCCAAGAATACAGTGTGTGTGAGCTCCAAGTGACTAACAACACATTAGAAATTTAGCTTCAGTGAGTCACTAGGTCTCCTGGACATGGAGCATTTATTAATGTCCTAAATATGCAAATAAAACACTTTTTTAAGTGTTGAAATTGTCTGTAGCTTACTGTATTATGAATTCTAATTATGTTCTCCCCAAAAATTGTACAAGAGTGTCTTGTCTGCATGTATCTTCTAGGAACCTGCCCCTCAGTTGGCTCTGATTGGTAAATAATGATGCCATCAGCCAATAGCTGGGAAAGACGAACAGAAGCAGGGATTTTAAGATTTCTAGGCTTGGGACCCAGAGGAGAAGGAGAAAGAGAGAGATCTGCCATGCTGGGTGAATGTGGAGGAGAGGAGAGAGGAGAGACAGGCATAGCTGCCATATGAAGAAGCCAGAAGAGCACATCCCAGAGGGCTGCCCAACTTGGTCCAGGAGAGCCAAGAGAGAATACAGAGTTTACTAAGTAATAACTCAGGATTATTGGCAGGAGGTGGATTAACTGCATGGACATTAGGTAGTATCCCAGTTATTGTGCTGATTAATGAATATTAAAATGTAAAGCTATGTGTGTGTGTGTGTGTGTGTCTTTCATTTGGGAACATAAAGCATGGATGGTGGTAACAAACCCACTACTGGGATTTTTAAAGTAAATAATTCAACAATCTACTACCAAAAAATCAGGGGCATTCTTAAAGGTGAAAACCAGCAAAGATTAGTAGTGTGTCTATGGGCAATGACTTCTGATTCCCAAATGTCTTCACAGGAGAATATGGGAGCAAACTGGCAGGGATGATGATATTATGATATTATGATATTATGGATGCTTTGATCCATATTAAATGTGGGAAGCTTCCAAGAGTAAGAATTTCATTTTCTTTCTATTTTGTCATAGAGGAAGAACTATAGTTTTTAAACTAAATATTCAGTTAATTGTTTTATGTCAGACCAACTTCTTGTTCATATTAGTACAGACCAAGAAAATGCTAACATGAGCCTCTTCTATTTAGAGATGGCCAGGGAACCGCCCAGTAACCGTGATCTCAACATGAGTCACTGTAGTTTTAAGCAGTTCAGGGGGAACGCTCAAGCTTAGGTTTAACCCTTTAAAGGTCTTTTTAAAGTGCACATTGTGACAGGACCATTCTAGTCTCCATCTGTGCCCAGGGCTAAGGCTCACCTACAGCCCTCTGGATCCAAAACCTGACTGGAGAAAGCTGGTCTCCCTGGAGCATTCTTACTCCTAAGCCCACAGGTGAGACCGCACTTTTGCTCCACTGACTGTCCAAAGAGGGACCCACCAGCAGCACACAGGGAACAGGAACCACAGAGCAACCCAGAACAAGACCATTGTGGCTCATATCTGAAATCAGAGCTAAGGTTGTCCCATAGCCCTCCAGACACAGAGTGTCTGGGTAGAGCTGGTCTCGCAAGAGTGCTCTCACTCCTAAGATCACAGTCTTACAGGCCCACAGGAGGGATAAGCTCCAGTCAGATTCAGCAAGACCAACTAACATCAGAGATAACCAGATGGTGAGAGGCAAGTGCAAGAACATAAGCAACAGAAAACATAATTACTTGGCATTATCAGAACCCATTTCTCCCAAAACAGCAAGTACTGGATATCCCAACACACCAGAAAAGCAATATTTGGATTTAAAATCATATCTGAAAATGATGATAGAGGACTTTAAGGGGGACATGAATAAACACCCTTAAAGAAATACAGGATAACATAGATAAACAAGTAGAAGTCCTAGAAGAGGAAACACAAAAATCCCTTAAAGAGTTACAGGAAAATACAATCAAACAAATGAAGGAATTGGACAAAATGATCCAGGATCTAGAAATATAAATACAAAAATAAAAAATCACAAATGGAGACAACCCTGGATATAGAAAACCTATGGAAGGGATCAGGAGTCAGAGACACAGCATCATAAACAGAATATAAGAGATTGAAGACAGAAGCTCAGGGTCAGAAGATACCATTGAAAACATTGACACAATGGTCAATGAAAATGCAAAAAGCATAAAGCTCCTAACCAAAAAGATCCAGGAAATCCAGGACACAATGAGAAAACTAAACCTGCGGATAATAGGTATTGAAGAGAGGAAAGATTCCCAACTTAAAGGGCCAGAAATTATCTTCGACTGAATTATAGAAGGAAACTTCCTTAACCTAGAGAAAGAGATGCCCATGAACCTCCAAGGAGCCTACAGAACTCCAAACAGATTGGATATGAAAATAAATGCCTATCATCACATAATAGTCAAAACACCAAATGCACAAAGCAAAGAGAGAATATTGAAAGCAGTAAGGGGAAATGGTCAAGTACCATATAATGGCAGACCTATCAGAATTACACTGGACTTCCCAACGGACACTGTGAAAGCTATAAAATCCTGGACAGATATCATACAGACCTTAAGAGAACACAAATGCCAGTCCAAGTTACTACATGCAGAAAAAAAATGTCAATTACCATAGATGGACCAACCAAGATATTCCATAACAAAACCAAATTTATACCATATCTTTCCACAAACTTGACCCTATAAAGGATAATAGATGGAATACTCTAACACAAGGAGGCAAACTATACCCTAGTAAAAGTAAGAAAAGTTAACGTCTTTCAACACACTCCAAAGAAGATAGCCACTCAAGTATAAATCCACCTTTACCAAAATAATCACTATTCAATATCTCTTAATATCAAGGACTCAATTGCCCAATAAAAGACATAGACTAACAACTGGATATAAAACAGGACCAACAATTTGCTGCACAAAAAAACATACCTCAGTCACAAAAACAGACAATACCTCAGAGTAAAAAGGCTGGGAAAATTTTTCAAACAAATGGTCCCCAATAGAATTCTGCAGTAGCCATTCTGGTATCAAATAAAATCAACTTTCAACCAAAAGTTATCAAAAAAGATAAGAACATTTCATACTCATCAAAGGAAAAATCTACCAAGATGAACTCTCAATTCTGAACATCTATGTTGCAAATGCAAGAGCACTGACATTCATAAAAGAAACTTTACTAAAGCTCAAAGCATATATTGCAGCACACACAATAATAGTGGGAGACTTCAACACCCCAATCTCTACAATGGTTAGATCATAGAAACAGAAACAAAACAGAGTCAGAATGAAATTAACTGAAGTTATGAACCAAATGGAGTTAACAGATACCTAGAGAACATTTCATCCTAAAACATAAATATATACCTTCTTTGTACCTCCTGGTACCTACTCCAAATTTGACTGCATAATTGATCAAAAAACAGGCCTCAACAAATACAAGAAGATTGAAATAATCCCATGCTTGCGATCAGATCACCATGGACTAAGGCTGGTCTTCAATAACAACAAAAACAACAGAAGGCCTACATACACATGGAAGCTGAATGACACTCTTCCTAATGACAACTTGATCAAGGAAGAAATAAAGAAAGAAATTTAAGACTTTTTAGAATTTAATGAAAATGAAGGTACAACATACTCATACAAAGCTAAGAGGAAAGCTCCATAGCTCTAGACTTTGAAAAGAAAACTGGCAGGACCATGCTCAAACAACGACAGCACACTGAAGCTCTAGAACAAAAAAGCAAATACATCCTAGAGGTAGAAAGCAGGAAATAATCAAACACAGAGTTGAAACAAAGTAGAAACAAAAAGAACTACACAAAGAATCAACAAAACCAGGAGCTGGTTCTTTGAGAAAATTAACAAGATAGACAAACCCTTAGTTAGACTAAGCAGAGGACACAGAGGGAGTATCCAAATTAACAACATCAGAAATGAAAAGCGAGACATAACAACAGAAACTGAAAAAAAAAACCTTATCAGATCCTACTACAAAAGCCTATATTCAACAAAACAGGAAAATCTTGAGGAAGTGCAGAATTTTCTAAATACATACCAGGTACCAAAGTTGAATCAGGATCAGATAAAACCTCTCAACAGTCCCATAACCTCTAAAAGAAGGGATGCAGTCATTAAATATTGGTGGGGCAGTAAAGGGGAATGTATGGGGGAGGGGAGGGGAGTGGATGGGAGCTTACGGACAGGAAAACTGGAAGGGGACTAACATTTGAAATGTAAGTAAAGAAATATATCTAATAAAAATTTTTTTAAAAGTCTCCAAAACAAAAAAAAAGCCCAGGGCCACAGGGGTTTAGAGCAGAATTCTATCAGACATTCAAAGAATACCTAATAACACTACTCTTCAAACTATCCTACAAAATAGAAACAGAAGGAACACTATCCAATTCATTCTATGAAGCCACAATAACGCTTATACCTAAACCACACAAATACCCTACAAAGAAAGAGAACTTCAGACCAATTTCCCCCATGAATATTGATGCAAAAATATTCAATAACATTCTTGCAAAACAAATCCAAGAATATATCAAAATGATCATTCATCATTATCAAGTAGGTTTCATCCCAGGGATGCAGGGAAGTCTCAATATATGGAAATCCATCAACATAATCCACTATGTAAACAAACTCAAAGAAAAAAAAGCATCATCTCATTAGATGCTGAGAAAGCATTTGACAAAATTCAACATACCTTCATGTTAAAAGTCTTGGAATGATCAGGAATTCAAGGCCCATACCTAAACATAGTAAAAGCAATATACAGCAAACCAATAGCCAACATCAAAATAAATGGAGAGAAACTTGAAGCAATCCCACTATAATTAGTGACTACACAAGGCTGCCCACTCTCATCTACTTATTCAATATAGTACTCAAAGTCATAGCCAGAGCAATCAGACCACAAAAGGAGGTCAAAGGGATACAAATTGGAAAGGAATAAGTCAAAATATCACTATTTGCAGATGATATGATTGTATATTTAAGTGACTCCAAAATATCCACCAGAGAACTACTAAACCTGATTTTAAAAAAAACTTCAGCAAAGTGGCTAGATACAAAATTAACTCAAACAAATCAGTAGCTTCCTCTACCCAAAGGATGAACAGGCTGAGAAAGGGATTGAGTGAAATGATACACTTCACAATAGTCACAAATAATATAAAATACCTCAGTGTGACTCTAACCAAAGCAAGTGAAAAGATCTGTATGACAAAATTTCAAGTCTCTGAAGAAAATTGAAGATCTCAGCAGATGGAAAGACCTCCCCCATGCTCATGGATTGGCAGGATTAATATAGAAAAAAATGGCCATTTGCCAAAACTAATCTATGGATTCAATGTAATCCCCAAAAGAACATTGCAACTCAATTCTTCAAAGGTTAGAGCAATATGCAAAATTCATTTGAATAACAACAACAAAAAAAAAAGGACATTGAAACTATTTTCAACAATAAAAAAAGAACTTTTGGGGGGAATCACCATCCCTGACCTCAAGCTATACTACCAAACAATTTCTACAAACAAATTAATATGTATTGGTACAGAGACAAGGAGGTAGGTCAATGGAATAGAACTGGAATCTCAATATTGAACACACATACCTAAAAGATCACTTGATAGTTGACAAAGGATTAAAACCATACAATTGAAAAAAGACAGCATTTTTATTAAAACCTGTTGGTTCAACTGGAAGTCAGCAGGTAGAAGAATGCAATTTGATCCATTCTTATTACCTTGTACAAAGTTCAAGTTCAAGTGGATCAAAGACCTCCTCATAAAACAAGATACAGTGAAACTAATAGAAGAGAAAGTGGGAAACAGCCTGGAAAACATAGACCCAGGGGATAATTTCCTGAAAAGAATACTCTAATATCAAGAAATGGAAACAAATGGGGCCTCATAAAATTGTAATGCTTCTATAAAGGCAAAAGACACTGTCAATAGGAGAAAGCGGCAACCAACAGATTAGGAAAAGATCTTTACCAATCCACCACATCTGATAGAGGCTGATATCCAATACATCTGAAGAACTCAAGAAGTTAGACTCTAGAAGAATCAAATAATTCCATTTAAAAATGGGGTACAAAAAGAAAACAAAAGAATTCTCAACTGAGGGAATACTGAATGGCTGAAGCACCTAAAGAAAATGTTCAACATCCTTGAGTGCGTCAGTGAACTGCAAATCAAAACAACCCTGAAGTTTACCTCATACCAGGCAGATGGCAAGATCAGAAACTCAGGTGACTGCAGATGCTGGTGAGGATGCAGAGAAAAGAAGAACACTCCTCCATTGGTTGTGGAATTGCATGCAGTACAACTTCTCTGGAAATCAGTTGATGATTCCTCAGAAAATGGGAAATAGTACTACCTGGAGTCAGCTATACCACTCCTGGGCATATACCCAAAAGATGTCCAACATAAAACAGGACCCATGCTCCTGCAAGTTCACTTAGCAACCTTATTTATAAAAGCCAGAAGCTAGAAAGTACCCAGATGTCCTTCAACAGAGGAATGGAATAAAAAAAAGTGGTGCATTTGCACAATGGAGTACTACTCAGCTATGAAAAACAATGACTTCATGAAATTCTTAGGCAAATGGATGGAACTAGAAAATATCATCCTGAGTGAGGTAACCCAGTCACAAAAGAATACACATGGTATGTAGTTACTGATAAAAACTCTTAGCTCAAAAAGCTTGGAATACCCAAAATAATTCTGAACCATATGAAGTTCAAGAAAAAGAACCAAAATGTGGATGTTTTTTTATTCTTTTTTTCTTAGAAGGGAGGACAAATTACTCATGTGAGGAAATACAGGGACAAAGAGTAGAGCAGGGACTGAAGAAAAGGGCATCCTGAGACTGCCCCACCTGGGGATCCATCCCATATGAAGCCACCAAACCCAGTCACTATTGCTGATGCCAAGAAGTGCTTTGTGACAGGAGTCTGACATGGGCGTCTCCTGAGAGGCTCTTCCAGAGCCTTACTGATACAAATGAGGATGCTTACAGCTAACCATCAGAGTCAGCACAGGGACCCCAGTGAAAGAATTAGAGAAAAAGATTGAAGGAGCTTAAAAAGGATTTGTAACCCCATTGGAAGAAGAACAATATCAACCCAGACCCCCCCAGGGCTCCCAGGACTAAACCACCAATGAGTACATACATGGAAGGACCCATGGCTCCAGCCACATATATAGTGAGGATGGTCTTGTCTGGCTTTGTGCTTGGAGACACCCTCTCGGTCATGTGAAGGCTCTTTTCCCCAGTGTAGCAGAATGCCAGTGCATTGAGGTGGGAGTGGGTAGGTGGGACTGGGGCATCTTCCAGAGAAGCAGGGAGGGGGTGAGAAGCAGATAACATTTGAAATTTAAATACATAAAATACCAATGTAAAAAAAAAAAAAAAGAGCATATCGTGCTACTGAATAAAGAAAGTTTTTAGATACCTTCCCTTTGTGAAAGCCATACATTAATGCAGTCAAACAAAAAACTTTCTTTCAAATCTCAAAAGGCCCTTGTAACATGGGAAGCCCTTTACAAATGCATTAGTAAAATTAAAACCTTTTACCTAACGTTCTCAGGGTTTTGTCAACTTAGGCAAATGTGGGCCTACAAAACACAACTATTTAATAACTTTTCCCCCTAAGCATGGGTCTAGGTTCTCCCTCTTTGTCATTATTGTTTTTTGGTGTAACAATAAAAAAAAGTAGTAAGAGTGGATATTTACTGTAGAAATTTAAATATTTTACAATAAGACAGAGGCAGTGCAAGGAAAGCCTGCTTCTAGGGTTTCTGTGTGTATGTTAATCAAGGCAACCTCCACTTTCTAGGAGACTGTCAGGTAAGTGACAGAGGTTAAGTGACTCCATGTTTTAACATAATGCAGCTGCACAGCACTAGAGTAAAGGCATTGCCTTGCTTTTCTGATTTTGTATATGTAACTTATTTACATCTATTGCCATAACATACAAAATACCAAACACCACAAGTTTCCTCCTGTTACTCTTGAGTGAGAAGAACTGGGTATATCAAGGCCAAGAGTCCAGTGTCCATCCGATGCCTTTGAATGATAACAGTCTGTGGGAAGATGAGTCACAAGAGACCTGGGGTAGTTACTTTTCCTATTGCTCTAAGTCCTTGACATTAGGAAGGGAAGATTTAGTTTGACCAGTGGTTTGAAATATGTCTTCCTTTGTCCAGGAAAGATGTATCACCTTCATCAGTGAGCCTAGGGCTACAGTTCATATCTTAGGAGTCATGGAGGCAGAAACAGCCCAAGGTCAGAATCAGGCTCCAAATCTCAGAACTAACAAGCAGGACATGCATGTCTCTACTTGAAATTCTACCTCCAGAAAGTCCAACTTTTTCCCTAAATAGTGCTGTGAACAGGACCAAGACTTCAAATATGAGCCTGTAAAAGGCATCCATGGCCCAACTTCAGAACCCCAGTCAAGATATAAATAATGTCTTTATGTCATTGCCTAATATTGAGACAATCCTCATAGGGCCAGGCAGGGAAGGGAGAGATAAGAAAAAAGCCCCTATTAAGGGGAACTTCATCTTATGGGCAAGGTGAAGGATTAGCAGAGTCAAGGTGAAGCCTCCATGTTGGTGTTGACAGGCTGCACCTTCACTAATGTGCATGCCTTACCCAGAGTGGTCAATATTCTAGATGCTCTTGGTCTAATAGATGTAATCAATGCTACAGTAGCTAATACTTATTTCCTACTTTCTAAAACTTCAGTATTTACTCAACAAAAAAGATCAAAACTCTGTAAAAGTCAGTAGAAAGGACACTAGATGCTGTGGCCAAAAAAATACATAAATTCTATGTTTTCTATCTTTCTGTTTTTTTGAGACAGTCTCAACTATGCTATGTAAAAAAGTTAGCCTCAAGGTTTTATATAAAAAGGTGGCCTCAAACACAGATTTACCTGCCTTTGCCTCCCAGTGTTAGAATCAAGGTGCAAGAGACACAAACTTCAGCAAACTTTGTTGTTGTTGTTGCTATTATTTTAATTCTTTTTTTAAAGAAGGTAAACTTAAAGGTGACTTTTATAACCGTTAAATGTGGATCCAATGTTACATTTATACAAGACTCAATGAGGAGAATATAATTAGCATTTATACTATTGATTATATCAAAGGTGATTTTGGGCAATCTATTTGAATAGATGATAATGTCTTCAAATTTTTTCAGTAGAAAAAATAAGGTCCTTCAATGTCCAGAATGCTAATTATGAAGAAGAGTGAGTTTGGAAGCCAAAACTAAGTAAAAATGGGGGGCTTTGCTGGGGATCATAGATTTCAAGCGGCATTAATCTGATAATGTGCTTATCATCACAATAAACATTGCCAATAATGTACAAACATTTAGGAACCTTGTTTCCCACTTTAGTCTTCCCAACTTCTAATAGCATTAACAATTAACAAATATCACTTGTTTGATGTTCTATGATAAGCTCTGGTTTACCAAACCTTTGGTTTCCATCAAATACCTACATGCCATCTTCTAATAAAATCCACATGTCCATGTCTTTATTTCTGGAATTACTTTTTCTTAACAAAAATCCTTAAAGTAGTATTTTCCATAACCAATTGCTGACTTCCCAGAAAATCAAATCATTTTCACGTCAACACCATGTTCCGTTCATTTCAAGTAACTTTTTACCTTTTATAGTGCTCCTCAATAAACCATTTAAACAATAAATACTGATTCAAAAGATCAAGTAACAACGTTGCCTTACCCAAAGACAGACGGCAGGAGAAATGTTTGGATCTGATGTATTTCATTATTTTAAATTATAAATGCATTTAAAAAAAAAAGTTCAGGGGCAAAATGAATGATACAGGGTCAGAGGCGGGAGGGAGGACCTTGAGATGCTGTCTTCTGGATATAGAGCAGCTGCTGTACACATGAAATCACAATGGCTGTGGTTATCTGCATAAGATTTCTGCACGACCAAGGCAATTAAAATTCCACCTTAGATTGGGAAGACTTCTGATACTCTACCCCTAGCTGAGGAACTACTGCCAGCTGATGGTGGATGAATGATGGTCAATCTCACTTTTCTTTGGACCACAGCCACTCGTCCCTACCCCTGCTTTGATGGAAAACATCATCTGAACTCCAATGTGTATGAAAATAGCCCCAAGTAAACCATAATGGAGATCATGAAGATTGGGAGGAAGATGTGATAGGAGTTCTGGGGGATGAAGGAAGAAAATGGTGGACAGGGATCAAGGTACACAACATGGGAGAAAGTATTCAAAAGATAGTATAAAACCTTCAGCTGGAAGACAATACATTCCCTCCTCGCCCAAGCAAACTCATATGCTAGTCTTCTATAAGCCATTATTCTTAGCTCTACTGAGGTTTGTTGAAACCTAAAATATACTGTTCAAATTTGACTTCACATTCCATTCTAAAAGTCTTTGAAGATGGGACTATTTTAAAGTCTATGTGCATAAAATTGCAAATATAGCCTCTACCTCAAAATAGTCACTAGGTGTCCCTCTCATGATTAGATTCAAAAAGCATATTCTAAAATGATTGATGTGTTACTCAGCATCCAACCCCAAAGGGTTAGGTCGTATAACTTGTCATATCAGGATTGCTCCGGCTTCTAACGTACATTCCTATGTAGTCTATCACAGAGGGCCTGTAGCACACCATAAATACATGCAAATAGTATTTAGCAAGTGGAGCTTTTTATTGTATAGATTGATATTTATATATCAATGTTTGTGTGAATATAAATACATGAAATAGCAACAGACACTTTACCTCAGGTGCGTTGCCTTCTAGAGGTATTTTTCATTACTATTTTAAAAACAGGGCTCTCCAACTATACGTTGGCATATTCCTTTCAACGCCTCAGGAGACAAGTCAGGTAGATCTCGGGTCCTGGGCCAACTTGAGGAAGTGCCAAGGACAGCCAAGGACTACAAAAATCCTTGTCTGGAAACACAACAAAAAAGATGAAAAATGCGTGTGTGTGTGTGTGTGTGTGTGAAATATTGTGTGAAAACCTGAAAAAAAATGTAAAAAGATATGAATTCTAATATAAAGCTACCAAGCTTTTATATTATAAAAAATACTGAATCTTTATCTACCCAGTGACTCTCTATAAAACACATTTTTGCTAAATAAGAGTGTATAATTTAAAATAACAGAATTCCTAGAGGCTAAGCCACCAGAGGTTGTTTGACCATTCAAATTCTCTCGTCCAAGCTTTACATTCTAACAAAGGATGATGTGGGGCCAATAAAAACTTGTTAGGCCTCTATCCTCCTCTTGTATCATATCCATCCTCTCTCTCCATTTTATGGAAGAAATTCACTTCATACTGTTTAATTATATTCCTGGCTCCTTTTGTTTCCTTCAGGAGCCTTGGGAAGCATTGGAATCTCTTCCCTTTTACTTTTTGTGTCACCAAAATAGGTCTTGTGGACTGCATAATAAACATAATGTTTGATAATGGTGGTAGAACAACGGTCTTTCACCTCCTTGCTTTACATTTTTCTCCTAGTTTCGTAAGTTTAAACTTGCAGAAATCTCAAATTGTCCAGTTTCCCTTTGGTCCCAGCATTTTTTTATCACCAGGATTAAAAACCATGAATAGAGTCAGAGACAAGACAAGGGAAATGGATGGCTGGAACAGGTTTATGTCAGAGGGCTGTCACTGCCTTGGCAACACATACCTCCTCCGTGTGTTCTGGTGTTCCGTTAATGCGGCTACTGCCTCTCAATGTCTCAGTATCCTTTCTTTTTCCCCAAGGGCCCTGCTGGATGGAGAACAGGCTTTAAAAGAAATGCCAGGGGTTTCTGGTCATTTTTTTCCAGTTGTCATTCGAAACAAATTCCTCTCCTTTTCTTGGCTCTGCTTACTCTGCAAAAACAATTTCGTTCTACGAAACCACAGGCTAAAAATACCTTTAAAGTCACTTTTCTAGTGGGTGTGATGCCTTTTAAAAAGACCTGCAGGTGTGAATCTGTCGTTCCTGCCTTGGGCACGTATGAGGAAATAGACAAAAAGTCCCATTACACTCTCCAAGGATGGGGTGAGGGAGCCCATTAGGGGTTGCTCGATTACCCTACTTTGGGTTTATCTGGATTTTAATTCCATCATTTATAATTACTAAAAATGTAGGGGTTTTTTTTTCACTATATGGATGAAAATTGTGTGTGTATAATCACAGGAGCTGTGGCCCTCAGGCACACTAGACATTGGTTTCGTCCTCTAGATGAAACCTTCCTGTAAGACACACATCTACTCTGGACAATCATTTCTGTCCACTTTTCCCTCTGTGTTCCATTGCCACTTTAGGCCCCAAAGTAAATGGAATAGAAACAAAACAGATAGGCACTCTTGAAAAAACATTGTGACAAGTTAAATGTAACAGTTTTCTATGGTGAAGAGCCAGCTCATGAATGGGCATCATTTGAAAAGTAGTTCAGAGAGGCTGAACAATTTGCCAGAACAAAAAATGCAGCGGAGAAATAACAGCCTCACAGTAGAGCCTGTACCATAGCATAATTGGATGGTGATTACCAGAAATGATCCGTTGTACCCCTTTGATCATATGATAATCCATTGCCAATTTATTTCTGCCTTTCCAGCGGGCTCATATTTTCAAAAAGAAAAATATGTTCTGAAGACATGTAAAATCTTGATACTTAAGAACAAACCACTTTATATAAAAAACACCAGACCTTAGCAGCTGGACTTTGGTGGCACTTCAACAGAGATCATAAGAGAGAGTACAAAGACCTTTGCACTACGTACTGCAGATATGACGCCCTGCAGTCTCGTGATCTAGCCCTAAAATCGCTCTGGCATCACACTAGTTCTACTGAGGTCTCACTGGGAGGAATTTGAGACACTCCGTCGAATACGAAAAGCTTGGAGTTAGCAAAGCATATTTAATAATTTGAGGTGGTGTCATTGCTCTGATGGAATTTCATGTCAGCTCATGGTTGCTGAGCATGGATATCAACTTCTAGATTCTAGAACCACCTGTAACACTTATGAGGCATGAGGACTCTAGTAGCATATAGAATGTGCTAATGTAGAGACAACTACCAAAGAGCTCTCACATATCTGCAGAAATCACCTGATACAGTTTGCCTGAAGGAAAACTTGCACGTTGGACTGCAGTCCACGGGGTTCCCAAGTTCACTGAGACCTGTGGCCAGAAGCAGGAGCTACGTCACAGATGGGCAGTACCGAGGTGGCTCCTTTGTGGTCTTTGATTCTGCAGTATCTGAGACTGCAGGTGTGAGCTTGCTACCTGCTACATTTGAAGAAAGATCCTGGGTCCAAATTGGAGATCTTTTGAAAACTACCAACACTCTTTCAAATATTCTATTGACCTTTATATGAATCAGAATTCAGGTCAGTTCTACGTCAAACTACAATTATTTGGGAGCTGTAAGCTCACTCATGCACTTGCTGTGCTTTTGGCTTTCTAGAGTGAGTTTGAGAAAGCAAGGCCCTCAAGCTTCTGAGACTACCGGTCATTAGGTGGGCGAGACTATGCTGGGCTGCGCTAGTGGACCTAATAATGCCTAACAGGTGTATATCCTGGTATATCTCAATGACATGTATGTGCGTAGTATCCTGGGCTCTTGATGACAACTAGAGACAGGCATGAAATTTTTCCCTTTGTGGAAGACTTTATCTCTAAAAACTAATCACTCTCTCTTTTACAATTCAGTTGGGCAAACTATGGGTTTGTTAAAATAAATCTAGGTAACCATGTATTTTTCAAACAGGCTGTGGAGCTGATTTATGTAATGTATAAAAATCAAATGCCAAATGTGTATATACCTTAATTGAGCTTCTATAATTTCAATGTCCATAAATACAAAGTAGAACCACACTGCTAAACAGCACCTTGTGTCACAATGGGAATAATAGGAGACTTAGACCCCAGTTGTCACAGGATGGAAAACACAGTATGAGAATGGGGCTGGCTAACTCCTTCTCTGGGACATTTGTCCTACTGCTACTTATGATAAGCTAAAAGGAAAACAGTTGATGTGTTTGGCTTCTTGGCTGAAGTCCCATTTGCAGTTCCAAACCGTGTTAGAACACCTGGCACCTCCAACTTTTTACCTTTCTAATGTAAAAATGTCTTTGCAGCCCCAGGCAATTCTCCTGACCAAATGCTTGTCCAACGGCACTGATGTGAACTGTTGCAGTGCTTGTCTTTCAACCTTGAGCCCCTGTCTTTTGGTCCCACCTCATACCTTTACATACACACTGCCATGTTCTACAAAACAAAGGAATAACTGGATACAATAACCATTTATTCTTGTTCTAAATCTCTGAGACAATGACCCAGAGACTTGCGATCTACAGGATCTCTGACAGTCATTTAACTGGTGGCTGCTGGTGGGTGGGCTTGGAATCTTTAATCCTCCTGACCTGGGCCTGTCCTGAGTCAGTGGTAGGATCTCAAATGAGTATACTGAACATGTACCATCATTCCTTGAGACTTGGCTTTCTCTTCGGTCAATGAAATAGCAGAGCCCAATCGGGAAAATGATCCTTACAAACTCTATGAAGTCAATGTGCAAAAAAAAAAGCTTCTAAGTACACAGTTTCCTAATCCTTTTAACCACTTTCTTTTTTTTCATTTTTTTTTTATTAACTTGGTATTTCTTATATACATTTAGTGTTATTCCCTTTCCAGTTTTCAAGACAGGCATCCCCTCCCCTCCCTTCCTTGTAGGTGTCCTCCCCACCCTCCCAGCTCAAGGACCAGTAAATATCTTCAACAAAATCATAGAAAAAACTTCCTAACCTAAAAAAAGAGATGCCCATATGGCATACAAAAGCCTACAGAACTCCAAATAGATTGGACCAGAAAAAACACCTCCGTCACATAATAGTCAAAACACCAAGCGCACAAAATAAAAGAAAGAATATTAAAAGCAGTAAGGGAAAAAGGTCAAGTAACATATAAAGGCAGACCTATCAGAATCACACCAGACTTTTACTTAGAAACTATGAAGGCCAGAAGATCCTGGACTGATGTCATTTCAGACCCTAAGAGAACACAAATGCCAGCCCAGGTTACTGTATCCTGCAAAACTCTCAATTAACATAGATGGAGAAACCAAGATATTCCATGACAAAACCAAATTTACAATATCTTTCTACAAATCCAGCACTACAAAAAGATAATAAATGGTAAAGCCCAACATAAGGAGGCAAGCTATACCCTAGAAGAAGCAAGAAACTAATCGTCTTGGCAACAAAAAAAAAAAGAAGAAAAAAAGCACACAAACATAACCTCACATCCAAATATGAATATAACAGGAAGCAATAATCACTATTCCTTAATATCTCTCAACATCAATGGCCTCAACTCCCCAATAAAAAGACATAGATTAACAAACTGTGTACGAAATGAGGACCCTGCATTCTGCTGCCTACAGGAAACACACCTCAGAGACAAAGACAGACACTACCTCAGAGTGAAAGGCTGGAAAACAACTTTCCAAGCAAATGGTCGGAAGAAGCAAGCTGGAGTAGCCATTCTAATATCAAATGAAATCAATTTTTAACTAAAAGTCATCAAAAAAGATAAGAAAGGACACTTTATATTCATTAAAGGAAAAATACACCAAGATGAACTCTCAATCCTAAATATCTATGCCCCAAATACAAGGGCACCTACATACGTAAAAGAAACCTTACTAAAGCTCAAAACACACATTGCACCTCACACAATAATAGTAGGAGATTTCAACACCCCACTCTCATCAATGGACAGATCATGGAAACAGAAATTAAACAGAGATGTAGACAGACTAAGAGAAGTCATGAGACAAATGGACTTAACGGATATTTATAGAACATTCTACCCTAAAACAAAAGGATATACCTTCTTCTCAGCTCCTCATGGTACTTTCTCCAAAATTGACCATATAATTGGTCAAAAAACAGGCCTCAACAGATACAGAAAGATAGAAATAATCCCATGCGTGCTATCGGACCACCACGGCCTAAAGCTGGTCTTCAATAACAATAAAGGAAGAATGCCCACATATACGTGGAAATTGAACAATGCTCTACTCAATGATAACCTGGTCAAGGAAGAAAAAAAAGAAAAGAAATTAAAAACTTTTTAGAATTTAATGAAAATGAAGGTACAACATACCCAAACTTATGGGACACAATGAAAGCTGTGCTAAGAGGAAAACTCATAGCGCTGAGTGCCTGCAGAAAGAAACAGGAAAGAGCATATGTCAGCAACTTGACAGCACACCTAAAAAAGCTCTAGAACAAAAAAAAGCAAATACACCCAGGAGGAGTAGAAGGCAGGAAATAATCAAACTCAGGCTGAAATCAACCAAGTAGAAACAAAAGGACCATAGAAAAAATCAACAGAACCAAAAGTTGGTTCTTTGAGAAAATCAACAAGATAGATAAACCCTTAGCCAGACTAACGAGAGGACACAGAGAGTGTGTCCAAATTAACAAAATCAGAAATGAAAAGGGAGACATAACTACAGATTCAGAGGAAATTCAAAAAAATCATCAGATCTTACTATAAAACCTATATTCAACAAAACTTGAAAATCTACAGGAAATGGACAATTTCCTAGACAGATACCAGGTACCGAAGTTAAATCAGGAACAGATAAACCAGTTAAACAACCCCATAACTCCTAAGGAAATAGAAGCAGTCATTAAAGGTCTCCCAACCAAAAAGAGCCCAGGTCCAGACGGGTTTAGTGCAGAATTTTATCAGACCTTCATAGAAGACCTCATACCAATATTATCCAAACTATTCCACAAAATTGAAACAGATGGAGCACTACCAAACTCCTTCTATGAAGCCACAATTACTCTTATACCTAAACCACACAAAGACCCAACAAAAGAAAGAAACTTCAGACCAATTTCCCTTATGAACATCGACAAAAAATACTCAACAAAATTCTGGCAAACCGAATCCAGAGCACATCAAAACAATCATCCACCATGATCAAGTGACTTCATCCCAGGCATGCAGGGATGGTTTAATATCTGAAAAACCATCAACGTGATCCATTATATAAACAAACTGAAAAGAACAAAACCACATGATCATTTCATTAGATGCTGAGAAAGCATTTGACAAAATTCAACACCCTTCATGATAAAAGTCCTGGAAAGAATAGGAATTCAAGGCCCATACCTAAACATAGTAAAAAGCCATATACAACAAACCAGTGGCTAACATTAAACTAAATGGAAGAAACTTGAAGCAATCCCACTAAAATCAGGGACTAGACAAGGCTGCCCTCTCTCCCCTACTTATTCAATATAGTTCTTGAAGTTCTAGCCAAACAATCAGACAACAAAAAAGGAGGTCAAGGGATACAGATCGGAAAAGAAGAAGTCAAAATATCACTATTTGCAGATGATATGATAGTATATTTAAGTGATCCCAAAAGTTCCACCAGAGAACTACTAAAACTGATAAACAACTTCAGCAAAGTGGCTGGGTATAAAATTAACTCAAATAAATCAGTAGCCTTCCTCTACACAAAAGAAAACAAGCCGAGAAAAGAAATTAGGGAAAGCGACACCCTTCATAATAGACCCAAATAATATAAAAGTACCTCGGTGTGACTTTAACCAAGCAAGTAAAAAGATTTGTACAACAAGAACTTCAAGACTCTGAAGAAAAAATTGAAAGACCTCAGAAGATGGAAAGATCTCCCATGCTCATGGATTGGCAGGATTAATATAGTAAAAATGGCCATTTTACCAAAAGCGATCTACAGATTCAATGCAATCCCCATCAAAATACCAATCCAATTCTTCAAAGGTTAGACAGAACAATTTGCAAATTCATCTGGAATAACAAAAAACCCAGGATAGCTAAAACTATCCTCAACAATAAAAAAGGACTTCAGGGGAATCACTATCCCTGAACTCAAGCAGTATTACAGAGCAATAGTGATAAAAACTGCATGGTATTGGTACAGAGACAGACAGATAGACCAATGGAATAGAATTGAAGACCCAGAAATGAACCCACACACCTATGGTCACTTGATTTTTTTTGACAAAGGCCAAAACCATCCAATGGAAAAAAGATAGCATTTTCAGCAAATGGTGCTGGTTCAACTGGAGGTCAACATGTAGAAGAATGCAGATCGATCCATGCTTATCACCCTGTACAAAAGCTTAAGTCCAAGTGGATCAAGGACCTCCACATCAAACCAGACACCTCAAACTAATAGAAGAAAAACTAGGGAAGCATCTGGAACACATGGGCACTGGAAAAAATTTCCTGAACAAAACACCAATGGCTTATGCTCTAAGATCAAGAATCGACAAATGGGATCTCATAAAACTGCAAAGCTTCTGTAAGGCAAAGGACACTGTGGTTAGGACAAAACGGCAACCAACAGATTGGGAAAAGATCTTTACCAATCCTACAACAGATAGAGGCCTTATATCCAAAATATACAAAGAACTCAAAAAGTTAGACACAGGAGGGACAAATAACCCTATTAAAAAATGGGGTTCAGAGCTAAACAAAAGAATTCACAGCTGAGGAATGCCGAATGGCTGAAAACACCTAAAAGAAATGTTCAACATCTTTAGTCATCAGGGAAATGCAAATCAAAACAACCCTGAGATTTCACCTCACACCAGTGAGAATGGCTAAGATCAAAAACTCAGGTGACAGCAAATGCTGGCGAGGATGTGGAGAAAGAGGAACACTCCTCCATTGTTGGTGGGGTTGCAGACTGGTACAACCATTCTGGAAATCAGTCTGGAGGTTCCTCAGAAAATTGGACATTGAACTGCCTGAGGATCAGCTATACCTCTCTTGGGCATATACCCAAAAATGCCCCAACATATAAAAAAAGACACGTGCTCCACTATGTTCATACAGCCTTATTTATAATAGCCAGAAGCTGGAAAAAGAACCCAGATGCCCTTCAACAGAGGAATGGATACAGAAAATGTGGTACATCTACACAATGGAATATTACTCAGCTATCAAAAACAACGACTTTATGAAATTAAATGGGCAAATGGTTGGAACTGGAAAATATCATCCTGAGTGAGCTAACCCAATCACAGAAAAACATACATGGTATGCACTCACTGATAAGTGGCTATTAGCCCAAATGCTTGAATTACCCTAGATGCCTAGAACAAATGAAACTCAAGACGGATGATCAAAATGTGAAAACTTCCTCCTTCTTTAAAGGGGAACAAGAATACCCTTGGCAGGGAAGAGAGAGGCAAAGATTAAAACAGAGACTGAAGGACACCCATTCAGAGCCTGCCCCACATGTGGCCCCATACATATAGAGCCACCCAATTAGACAAGAAAATACAAGCATAAGCTTAATTCTAAATCCTAGGTGTATTTTAATATACTCTCTCTCTCAAACAGGTTGTCATTGATTGGTGAGCTTTAAAAAATGATTCATGAAAACTTTTCCCAGAAGGTAAATAACCTCCATCAGTGTCTTGCTTCCTTCTCCAGTTTATGTCTTGAGCACAGTGTAAAAATTAAATGAGTCTTGCTGAGATGGGGCAAGGTGGAGACACCATAGCCTGATAGATCCTCTTCTTTCATTTGAGCAGCCACTTCCTGCCTAAGACTCACTGCAGGGAGACCAGTCCACACACAGAAGCTATTACTGGATTCTTTTTAACCTAGACAAATCAGAGGGTGCACTTACAAGGGTGTTGAGATTTTGCTCAGTGGCCAAACTGCACTTCCCTTACAGCAAGCTAGGCCCTGGGGTTTTAGTCCTCAGATCCGGAGAAAAAAGGCAAACCAAATAACAAAAAGAAGTTTCCACTGATTTGTATGCAGGAAAGGAAGGTCAAGCTTCATTCTCCTACATGTAGACTTTTAGTTGACCAATACCATTTTGTTTAAAGATGTATCTATTTTTCCAGTGTATTTTTAACATCTTCATCAAAGTAGTGGTGGCTTTAAGTATGTGGACTTACATCTGGGTCTGATTCTATTATTGAATCGTCATTGTGCCTGTTTTATTAGTCATACTGTTTCTACTACTAGGCTCAAGCACAGTGAACTTAAATCAAGCAAAATTCATCATGCACTGGACAGTGGTTGATTTGACTCATAGCTTACTTTAGAGTGAGTTTTAATGAAGTAGTTAGTCCTGAAGGTGCCTCTGTCTACCACTGAGCCACAGAATCATCAGTGAGATGGGCAATTGTGAGATAGGTGGAATGGTCCTGACGTCCCGGTGGCTGCAAGCAGAGTTTATGCATTCCTTGGCTCAGTACCTGTGATTTCTGGCACAGGCCACCATAAAATCAAGGCAGTGCATTCTAGCATTGCATAGAAAGACTCTGTGGTCCCCACCACATAACTTCAAGGAGCTATAGGACTGCTAATGACTTCCTGAGGAGAGAACAGCAGTTTCTTAAAGGGCTTGTCTCTTAGTAAGTAGATGATGTTTCAGGACAGCTCCCACATTAAGAATACATAGACAGCACCTTCACTGGAGTGGATAGGTTATTAAAAATGTGGACATGGAAGGTTACCTTGGAGGATCAAGGGAATAAATGTAATCAAGCTACTGTTCTATAAATCTGAAGGATCATTAAAACATTGAAAATATCTGACCTTTTTAGGTAAATGTCTTTAAATAAAATTATTATACAGTACATGCTGTTTCTCCTTATGTGCAAGCTAGAATCCCTATATGAATGGTAGGTAACAATTTGACAAATACAAGTTTATACAACTTCAGATCCATGAACAGTTTCAGATCAGATTGAACACTCCCAAAATGTGGTTCCATACCCGGTTATTCAAAAGCCACATCCCTTTTAATACATGAAATATAATATATCAGGTATAATGTCTTTTCAAGAAACAGAAGTCCTGCCCTAGACAATAACTCAGAGTGCAGAAAACTAGGAATGGTTGATAATTGACCAACATGTGAAGCTCCTGGGTCTTGAATACCCTTTACTGGTCTTTCTGTGAACTGTTATTAGTTTGACTTAGTTCCACGAGTTAAGCTTGACTAGATATGTTCTGTACCTAAACATCATGAAACAATAGATATGGTAGAAACAACAAAATTACACACAGTAAGAATATGAACAATGGAGGCTCAAATAAAATAACTTTTTTATGATTAAATGATCTGAACCCATGCCTCAATCCTGCAGCTAAGCAGAAGGAAATCATGAAATATTTTTTGAGACTCTGATTTTGAGAGGAATCCTACCCCACCAGGCCTCAGTGGGGTCATTTTCATAGCTGTGAAAAGGTCAATGGGACACATTGACATTTCTGTATCTAAGGCAAATAACATCTAAAGTTAGGTGTTCCTACTTTTTTGCTCAAAGAAATGGAGTCAGTGAGAACATTTATAATTTCTCCGTATAAAAACCTAGAGCAAGGGCCAGTATGTAGATTGTCTGTCCCATCACTGCCCGTATGTTCTTTCCTTCAGGTGAATTCAGAAGCATGTGTGTTCGGTGTAACAACACCCCACCTCTACATACAAGCTGTCATCTTCAGGTCATCTAACTCTAGAAAATACTTCTTTGAATATTCATCTGTCACCTCTAAAGATAATTTTACCAAACAAAGGAACTCTAAAATGTTAACGGTTATGAATTCAGTTTATCTATGTTTATCAATTCTCAAATATATATGCTTTCTTGGTAGGACTTCATTCCGGATTCTCAACTTTATATGGGCACTAAATAACCCAGAACATGTTATTTGGTAGCACTAACAACGGTCCTTTAAAGCTTACTTGAAGGAAAAAATATCTAATTTGGACCGAACTTGTCTAGAAAATTTGAGAAGCTGACACCAAAACTTTCTCTTCTTCCAAGCCCTATTGAGACATTTACTATTGTCTTATAAACTTCCAATTAGCAGACAGAAGTCATTTCCTCTTCAGTCCGGCATTAAATTTGATCTTACATCTGAACCCCTCTGATAACTCAACCCAGCTGAAATCCACCAGGCGCACCTATTTAGACCTGCTTTCTCTCAGAGTGTGATGTAGTGGGCGTGTCAGATACTCAAGACTGAAGAGATAAGATTACATGAAATACTAACAGAATATTATTTTCATCCTTCATGATGAATGGAACAATAATTTGTGCTAGTTTCACCACTAGATGTGATGAGCTGAATGTGATTTCAATGACAATGAAGCTGCGATTGGCAGTTTCTTTAGTTTTCTATCCATATAGGTGTCATTCATTGGCCTTGGAAAATGATCAGCCTGGCTGCAGCCCAAGAAAGAATGAAGCAAGAATTTCCATCAAGAATACCTTCTAAAATACCTCTACCAAAGAGCCTCAAGTTTTGGTTGACCTGTTAGCAAGTTACCTGTTAAAGTCAGGCCTGGCTGATGCAAATCAGGATGCTGGTCAGCCTTCTGTATCGAAAATCAGTCTAATCAAGCTCAGCTAAAGACTAGATCTAAAACCTAAGCCTGATCTATTTACATTGAAAGTGAAAACTAAAGAAAAAAAAGAGCACACTTGAGACTTTTAATGATTTCTGCTGATTACGACGATCACAGTGTATTGATTATTTGCTCAGTATAGAAGAATTGGTTTTCAGGAAACCTTCACAGGATGGAAATTGGTTTTCATTTCTTTGGAACTGACACAGCCGCCGATCTACCATTCCTTCAGATCCCCCCTCAACTCTTTATCCATATTATTCTCTACAGACTCAGGGTCAAGAAATGGGTCTTCCACTGAATCTTCCACTTCAGACATCCTGTGAATACCATTGGCATTATGGTTCACTGGGCTTCTGAGCTTCTGGAAGACTGTGATCACTGGTCCTTACCTCACTGACCAAAGATCCACTCATCTCTTAACCCAGAAGATGTGTCTAGGACCCCACAGCTCTTCCAGGTACCCATTTGTTTTAATATTTTCTTTCTAGTGGTTTCAGTGTCACAATCTTTCAAATGGAAAATGAACTCTAAGGGTTCAGGCTGACTGATCTGCAGCTCCTGGTTTGGCTCAGTGCTTAATTTGCTCCAGTGCCCTAGCCTCCTCAGATGCTGCCAAGAAGTTCAAGAGAAACTCACTTTCTTCTGAACTCTGATCTGAATCCTTTTATTTGCTCTTAATTGTAATCACTCTTTAACTGTTAACTTGTTGAGAACTTCGTGCCTTTAAAACAAAAGTATTTTTCATAAGAAGAAATTCTTATACTCTGAGACACCCTTACTATTCGTTAAAAAGTTTTTAAGGGTCCATTCTGTACTGATTATGAGGATTATCAGGAATATAGCAGCTGATGAGAGAACTTGTGAACATAAAATGCTACTATAGCTGTTCTGGGTGGTACATAACCACCTTCATTAACTGACATTTGTGGAATGGAACACTTTAGGAATCTGTTAGCATATGAAATGTACAGTGATGAGAACATGAAATTGTGTCAATGATTCCAAGCTACCAACCATGTCTTCAGACAACACCATGGTAGGTAATATTAAAAAATCAATATTAGATTATCTGTTACTTTGGATTTTTCCTCTTTATGTTTTTGATCACATTAGGCTGCTACTTCTGTTTAAATTCATCTTGATAGCTGAATAATTCCTAATTTATTCTAGAAATACTGGAAACAAAAGTACACTAAAACAATATATTCAAAACAAAATTTAAATGTCAATTTTCTGAATATAATGCTAATTAAACAAGTTACTATAAAAGATAATTATATACTCTATTTCTCTTCTAAATACTTAAACATTAAAAAAACTGCTCATCACATCCTGCTTGAAAAGATGTTATATGATTTTACTTGACAGCTCCTTAAATTTCAATATATAAAATACAAATTAAAAATTTCAACTTCTTGTGACTAAAACTTTTCAATATTGAAGCGTTGCATGTCTAATTATTATCATTAACTCAAATAATCGCATAAAATAGCAATCAAATTCATAGTATTTAAGATGGTGTATATACTAACATTGGTGATAAGCTCAGATATTGATCATGTACTTGACTAATTATGCCTGACAGAGCAATTGGAGACAAGTCAGAGATAGACATCTGCTTTTTTTTGCCTGTGTGTTCCTTCTTTTTGTTTTTTTGTGTTCCTTCCCTTCCCTCAGCCACTTCTCTTCCTCAGTTATTCCCTTCTTCTTCTCTCTAGTCCTCTAACTTCCCTACGCCTATCAATTTTGATCTACAGAACCTGAAGTCTTCCGGGACTAAGAACCATTCAATGTACTTTAAGCATGCTTCTTAGTCTCTGGACTTCTATGATCCTAACTTCACAGTAATGATTCAAAAGACAATTGAGACATAGCAAAATAAACTTTGTTGGTTTGAATTCAATATTCAAAAAGAACCATTATTTTTCAAATCTAAGGCAAAAGGCAGTATAAATAACAATTTTAATCTAGAAGTCAGAGCCATTTTATAAATTTGAAATACAAAGGAACAAAGATGTCTTAGAAACATCTTTGCAGGTAGGATTATCAAGTAAAGCTTAGCTGACACATTTCAGATGTTTAAATGTGAGGAGAACTGTACAAAACCAACTCCATGTTTAATCATATAAATATTTTCCTTCACTCTTGACTCTTTTTATTTGGAGTAAATTTCAGTCAGGATGAATTTGATAAATTGTGTGTCAGCACTTTTAAAAAAGAGTCTCTGTTGTTACAAAGCTGGCAGCTTCCAAACAGGCAGGATTTCAGAAAATTGATGGACCAAGCAGAAAATTCAGACTCCCACTGGCAAGCCACCTGCACTGAAACACATCCAAACCCGATTTGGGCTGCTGGCGGAACCCTCAGTTCCTGAGAAACGACTCAGTCTTGCTGATACAGGGTCTAGCTACAGGGTTAAGGGAAAGCATGTTATCAGCGGTGCTTTTTAACCACCACTGTCGCATTCCTGTTTTGATAATTGCTTTCTGTCAGCCTGGTCCACCATGTCAATATATCATGAGTGTGATTCTGTTGTTTTAGTATAATTTTGTCTTGAAAATTTCAGTTGGCATATTCTAACACAGAACATAAAAGATAGAAAACACCAAGTAGATATTGTCCCATTCAAAGTTGTCATCAGACTCTATCATTCAGCTCAGTCTGCTCCAGGCTCCTTTGGATGACCCCATAAACAGTGTTCTGTATAGCCTCAAATTATAACATGTGTGCTATTATCATGAGGAGCTGACTTAAGACCCCCAACTCATATTTTAAAAAGGCTATGTCAATGTTTTGGTTGCTTTCTTTGAGAAGAGATTTAAATTATTTAATTATACTTCATTCTTTTAGGGGCATTCATTTTAAAATTTGCAAAGTACAGAGACTTTCCACTTCTTGGTGTACTCTGAACAAATGGTAAATAGTATTGCTTCTCTTGGATAACATACTGTTGAGATATTCTGATTCAAGGTTTGGTAGCTGATGACCTTTGCTAAGTGACAAAGTCCCACCTTAAAAAAGGTGTCCTAAGGCTGTCACCATAGACCTGACTTCTCACAGCTATAGGGCTTCTTTGACTTTCTGTTTTTCCTCAGACAGTCACAGTTTTGAGAACCGACCTTTCTACTCATTGATTAGACTGTGCTTATGGGTTATGCACACTGGTGTGTGTCTCCTTTTCTTTCTGTCATTAGAAAGGTGTAGACTTGAGTCATGTTTTTACACTGGTCCTCAGTTTCTCTCTCAGACCACTGTTTCTTTTGAAGGCCAGGAGGTCAATATTGAAAACCTTCCTTCATTCTCTGCCTTATACTTCCATGATTGTGTGTACAAACATGTGTTTGTGTTCATTCTCTACATACGTGTGTGTTCCTATGTGTTTATGCATGAGAGTGTGTATGCAAACAAAGGCAATACAGGACATCAATATCTTCTATCAAGCTTTCTATCTTATAACACAAACAGCATCTCACTGAATGAAAAATTCTCCATTTCAGATAAGCTGGCTGGCTGGTGACCTTTCAGATCCACCCTACCTTTGCCTCAGACCACCAATGCAAAGTTACATGAATACTCAACTTCCATTCATGTTGGGCATTTGAACTCAGGTCCTCCTACTTGAGAAATACAAATATTTTTTACCCATAAGACTTGCGACTCTAGTTTTGGTTGATCACAAATAAAGGGGTGCAGGTTTCTGTGTGGATAAATTTTCAGAACAATCATGCAAAAGTAGAAACAAAATTCCTAGGTTTTCTATAACAAGATTTCTAGCTGTATAAATCCTTCCTATGTCTTTGGATGTAAGGCGTTTTATGTTGTATTTCTACTAGCTGTCAGTTAAAGATTATGTGGTACTTCTTTGTCAACAACTTTAGTTTATCAATGGTTTTTAACCTATTAGATATTCTTACACTGTGTCTCTTTCCATAGTCCAATTCTCAGGGGCCATGGTACAGGCGATATTTGATATGTTTGTTTGCCTGATGTTTTCTTTGTTTTTTTTAATTGGAATATTCTTTTGGCCAACAAACCAATCACTTACTTCCATCGTTAGTGTAAGTTCTTTCAGAAGTTACCATTAAAATGGTCATAGCTTATTTATCCTTTAAATCAAATGTCATCAAATGGAAAGAAGGGAGCTACACAGATCACAATGTTTACCTTCAGGATGATAGAATGCCCCACTCAAAAGCAGCCATGTCCCTTAGAAAAGGATTCCTTTTTGACCATGGATGCAATGATGATGTTTATCTGAGTCTTCCCTCTCTTTTACAGTTCAAAGTGAGACTACAGAAAACACAGACTGCTGATGCGGCTGTGTATGCAGACCCCTACCATTGCTTTCACGGACACACAGACATGGGGGAATCACCTGCCTATTCTCACCCAATGCTCAGTGAGACACCGAGATACCTTATGGCTATGGAATAATGCACCCTGACTCCTCTTCCAGGCCTCCTAAATTGTTCCCAGGCACACAGACCCCCCCACAGACAAGATGTGCATCAACCATGCATGTGAAAACATCACACCACCCATCACGTATAACTCATTCACAGTGAGTTGCCACAAAGAAGAAAATAACCTAGAGGAATTTCAATTTCTAATAGTTTATGAGGAAAAATAATTTTGATGTACAATTATAGTCCCCTGGCACACAATAGTGAAGCCTTGGAAAAACTCTCAGCACATGGCCTTTGATGTCCCCTTATTGCAGGGCTCAGGTGAGATGTATAATCTAATTGGATCTGAGAGATTTGTGATTTTAATTTGATGAGTTTGATGAAAACTTCTCCCTTCTGAATCATACAATGGGGGATGGAGCCCTTGTGACTGGTGGTCATCCACTTCTGTGAAAGATCGGCTCAGGACAAAACATGAAAACACTTGTGATCATGGGGAAACTGCCATGATTTGTTTAACTGGCATCTTGAGGGCTCTGTCTGGATTGATGTCTATGAATAGAGCCTTTTATGGACGTTTTCCAATATGATCAAACTCTTTCTATACTTTTCCCACTGTACTTAGTCTCATGTCAGCATATAATTTTTAATTGATGTTCAAAATAATCTCAAAATAAAATGGACACCCAGTAAGTTTTTTCTCTTCCCAGGTTAGATCCTTTCTTGATGCATCACAGATAATTAACAGCATATTCAAGTCCTTTCATCCACCTTTGTTTCCTCCAAATAGATCCATCCATGACCAAAAGGCCTCCCCTTCTGCTCAGAATTCTGCAAAATCTGCACACCATCGGGGTTAACAATCAAAACACAGGTCATGTTTCCATGGTTCTCCCACTTGACTCCATGCCTGCTGCTTCTGGATATTCCTCTTTGACACCTAGTTTTTTTCCATGACTTCCTCTTTATTTCTCTTCACTCCTCACTCCATGCCCCCACAGAGGCCATTTATTGACTGAATTTCAGCTTCACCGCCTCATCTCTAGATGCTTCCTTCATTCTTTCAATAGGAGCAATTTTATTTTCTACCGAACAACTTTTCTGTGCATGTACCAGTTAAAGTCCTTCATTGACCAATATTTTATTCACAGCCTTTGTACTACTTTAAGTGTTGTTTGAATTTTTGCAAACTCTAAATAGAATTATTTTCACCAGAACTGTTAGATTTCCTGTACCAAAATCTATGTGTGAGCCTGGGGCAGAACTGAAATCACAAGGGAAATGCTCAATGGTGCTGTTCAATGGAACAGGACTATCAAGCCCTGAGATTGGAGTCATTCTTGCTTCTGTTGGTTTTGTTTTGTAACTAAGAGCACTTTAATTGAATAAGTATGATAATCTAATTAGTCTTCACGAAAATTAAGTAAAAGAGTATATAGCGTGTTCCAGATGGAAAGAACACTTTGCCAAATTATGCAGTTATTGCCTTAAGGTTGTACCGTGTTTAATGTTTTCCCATTAAAGGTATATATTATACAACTGAGAAAAATTATTGCAACAGATCATGGAAACCATTTTGTACCAGAAAAGGAAACCAGCCAGGAGTGAAACACATCTCCGTTTAGAAATTTGAGGTTTTCTAATATATTCCACCACTGTGCTCTGACTAGAAGTATTCTGCAGTGTAATAAGAACCCTGGTGAAATTTAAGAGTGATGGTGTTTTCATGGATGGCAGAATCTGAGGAATCACTGGCCATGAAACTCATTTAAGTGCTAAATTCTGTGCCGATTATTTACACTTACTACATAATTTTATTTTCAAAATGTTTTTCTCTACGTGCATATTAGAACTTTTCTACTTTTCTAAAAGAACAAAATGAGGATCTGAAACAAGGAGAATATAGGTAGCCCCCAGATTGGTTGGTATCCGTATCAAAAATTATTTTAAAATTAATGTCAATAAATACTTAAGATGTTGAAGGTACACAAAATTCGTGCCTGTATGTCTATGGCAGGAAAACTTGGTCTAAAACATAGAACACGCTAATTTCAGGTAAGCATTATAGTTTAATTGGTGCTTTCAAACTACCATGTATGAGGCCTAGGGCCAAATCAAGCCTGTGTTCAGCTGGCTTGATTTTAAAAACTCTGTAGCCCCAACTATTGCCAAAAAAGGCCTTAATGGTATATAATTTCAACACTCAAAGTATAAATAACCCCGAAAAGAATTAACTGGAAGACATTTAAAAACTAAGCACAAATCCCTTCTATCTTTGTCAGGGTACAGGAAATTTTAAGCAAAATTAAAAATGGCATTGAACACATGCAGATCAAGGCATACCAAATATGAGCTTGGAGGGGAGGTTAACAATGCACTCCCATTCTGACTAGGAGGGCATTGGCAATTACTAACTGATTGCATGGAAAGGTCAGTTTTCTTTAAAAACATAGTCCATGTTGATGACTTTCTAATGGAAGATCAGATCACACATCCAATGTAATATTTGAATAGCTTTAACTTTGCCTTGAAAAGGTGTTTTTTAAAAGGTACATAAAATTGGATGAGTGGGGCAGAAAAAGAGTCTGGAAGCTGTGGAATGAATTATCATGCATATTATTAAAACTTGAGATTCAACAAACTGATGCAAGGAAGGAAAAAAATAAGAAAATTAAAATTCAATACTGTGTTTAGTATGCTCTTTAAACTAATAATATCTTTGAAGTACAAAATAAGGTTGGCTATAAGTATATACATCTGTCTACAGCCCAATGATGGATCAGTAATAATGTCAAAGTTTGGTACACACCATGGGATGGATCCCAAGTTGGTCCAGTCACTGGAAGGCTTTCCTTGAGGTCAGGATCCCCCTCTGAAGGTTATGGAAAAGATGGAAGAAGCTGATGGTGCAACCCCCATAGAAAAGACCAACAGTGATAACTAATCTGGACTAGGGCTCCAGGCTACCACCAACCAAAAAGTGTACCACAGGGCTGGTCTAAGGCCCCAGTCACATATGTATCTGCCTCATTGAGAGGGATAAGCCTAATCCTGTGAAACGTGCCCAAGAAAGAGGATGTCTGGTTGGGAAGAAACCTCAAGAAGGAGGAGGGCCATGGAATGAAAGATGTCTGGGAGGGACGCCTGAGAGGGGGGCAACACATTTGGGATGTAAATAAAATAAAATAATTAAAAAATTGCTTAATATGATAAAAAGAAAAAAATGCAGATAATATTAAAACTTCAATATAAATTAAACATACACATGATGAGAAAAGATATTCTCTAATTATAAAAAATATAGCGAAGTTTTTTTAAAACATTAATTGCCGAATTCCTATCAGTGGAAGAGAAAAAATTTTAATTAATGACTCAGGAACAGGAATTAAAATAAAGCAGGTAACTCAAAGTTACTACCCAAGTACACAAAATGTGAACTTTATTTCTACTAAACCAGTTCACTGTATCAGGCGAGTAAAGTCATTTAGAGTTTTCAGAGCACAGCAAAGACTGGTGGAGATAGGAGTCTGGTAAAATTAGCTTGCTGTTCGGGAAGCCCCTAAGTTAAACCCAGTACCACATACACAGGAATGCTGAACATAGTTTAATGATCCCAGCACACCAGAGAGCTTCAGAAAACCAAGGACCTGGGAATTCAACATTATCTCTGCAAACATAGTGATCTTGGGGCCAATCTAAGCTACATGAGACCCTGTCTTGAAAAGAGAATTCTCGCGAAGTTGGAAGGGCTCGAAACAAAACATCTCATCCCTCAGGCAGAGTTCATATAACCACTCTGCTGCTCCAGCAAAAATGTGTTAACATTTGCGGCTTTGGCCATATAGAACGCCTCGGTTGTTAGCACAGGGTAAAGGTTCTGGAGATGGGTTTCCTCTAACAGAAAAGATGTTTGGAAAATGCTCCAGACCTGGTCCATCCTTGACAGAAGTCAGTGAGTGAGTAAGCTGTCAGGCAATGAGCAGACCCACTCCTGAACAGCGTGCAACACTACAAGATAAAAATGCCCACCTCACCACTTCAGCACCAGTCTCCCAGGGCTGCCCAGGTCTTAGAACTCCTGAGCCTCAGCTGGATGCTGCACACTTAGCAGAGACCTCGGCACTGGGCAGTCAAGGGCTTAGGATTCTCAAACTGCAGGATTTGGAGGTTACTCTTGTCGGGCATCAACTCAAAAGCTGCACGGGAAGAAGTAAGCAAATCTTTGGGTGTCTTGGAGCAAGCTTTTTCCAGCTTCCTACATCACAGTCCAGCCATAGGCAGTCCATGGTGGAGGATTCTAATCCTCTCTCCTGCAGGCCTTGGAACCTTCCAACTGGAGACAGAACAGGAAAAATGGTAAATCCACAAGTCAGGGTGTTATTAGAACTTCTATGCGTCCAGTTTTTGAAAATTGATGGAGACTTTACAAGCTTTCCATGATTTGCTTTGCTATGGAGAATTTGAGTTCTATCTGTAGTTGCCACAGAAACAGCTCTTTCTCTTGTGGATATAGAGAAGCCACTCGTGTGTTTTCCATTATTCTGAGGACTTCGACTTTAATTATATCTGACTTGCAGATGTTTCCTTTTGCTGTATCAACAAATGCGTGTTTGTTGATGACTGACATTGCTCCCTCTACAGTTGAGATCACCTCCAGTGATCTCTAGAAGTCTCAGTTTGTTCTTTGATGAGAGTCTTTTTAAACAACACAGAAATTACGTCGTGCATCTGTGCAAGCAGTGTGCATGTTTGGCAGATGTATATGAAAAGGTAACGATGATTTATGAAAACACTCCCATTGAGTGTTCACATTATTTATTTGTTTAAATGGGTATGTAGTGCCTGTGGCAGGGAACGTCATGGTACAGCGTCCATAGAATTGCCAGGGTGTTGAACCCCTTGGGCTGGCGTTACAGTTGGTTGTGTCATTACTCACAGGCTCAAACCTGTGCAGAAAGCCAAGCGCGGGCCTTTTCGTAAGAATGATATGCTTCTCCTCCACGTGAGTCCCTGTATATGTACTAAGTATTTCCTCGTTCAGCTTGAACTCCAGGTCCTTCAGTGAAGGAGAGCGCACAGTGATCGCTGAACATGTGAGGTCTGGCAGCTGGTGCCCTGGCTTCAGCATGTGGGAAAGGGTTACTGGTCTCAGTGTCTGTGCGACTCCTGCCACACTCGCCCCTAGTCTTTTTCCATCTGTGTCTCGTCTCAGCTCTGTGGCCCTATCTAAAAGACAAGTACTAAATCTTGTCCAAACAAATTTTTATTATCCTGTGATCACGTTTAGGACACTGCAAAGATGTTGCTGGTTTCCCTGCTTTAAGTTGACAGTGAAGAAAACCTCAGAAATATTTGAGACTCCAGTCAAGATTGTTTCTTGATAAATTTTTTTAGACCTGAACCACAGCTTTCCTGATTGGGGTGGTTCTCTGTTCTTTGGTGTGTGTGTGCATGTGAGTGTGTGTGTGTATCTTTGTGGGTGTGTATCTGTGGGTGTGCATGTGTATGTGTCTGTGTGTGTGTCTATGTGGTGTGTGTGTCTGTATGTGTGTATCCTGTGTGAGTGTGTGTGTGTTTTGTGGGTGACCTATCTGTGGTGTGCATGTGTATGTGTGTCTGTGTGTGTCTATGTGAGTGTTTGTGTTTGTATATGTGTGTCTGTGTGTGTGTCTTTGTGAATGAGTGTATATGGTATGTATGTGTGTTTCTGTGTGTGTGCCTGTGTGAGTGTGTGTCTGTACAAGTGTGTGTATATATGTATGATTGTTTATATGTGTATGTGAATGTGTGTGTGTGTGTGTGTGTGTGTGTGCATGTGTATGTCTTTGTGGTGAGTATGTATGTGAGGTGGTTATTTGTGTGTCGTGAGTGTATGTGGGTCTGTGTGAGTGTGTCTTTGTGTGTGTATATGGTGTGTGTGTATGTGTGTGTGTGTGTGTGTGTGTGTGCACACATGTGTGTGTTATGTGCACCCTGAAGGATGATTTTGGTCTGCCTCAACTGTTCTCTGCCTTTATTCTTGAGGCCAAGTCCCTCCTAATAGTCCCTTGTTGCTCCTGAGCTCCTGACTCAGACAGACTGCCCTTTTGTCTTTGCCTTCTGTTTTGGCTTGAAAGCACATATCTCTGCTCGATGTTTTATGTGGGTGCTGGGGATCCGAACTCAGATCCCATGCTGCCTGAAATGCCCGCTGCCGCTGGGCCATCTGTAGTCCCTGCTCCCAATCAGCTGATTTACTTATGTCGTTTAGTGATCAAGAGACAAAGGAAGAAACTGTCTGTCTCCTCTACACTTAAGTATATAATACAGAATAGAAGTCACGCAGTACAAACGCATTCTTTAGTACTTGCTATAAAACAGTTTTAAACCTCCTGCCAGACCACCAAGGTGTACCTGTAGAAGATACATAAGCACAATGAGAAGAGAGATTAGAGAAGGCAAAGTACCCCATCACTACACACTGCAGAGAGCATCAATAGGTGGGCGATGTTTAAAGGTCAGTATCTGACAATTTTGATGAGGATTACTGAAAATGGCTCATTTGTGCAGGTATGGTATGTTATATATTTGGTGCCCTAGATGGTAATTTAGTTAACTTTCCTCAGGCCACTTTTCCCCTTTTCTCTGCCTCTTACAGACTTTTAATAAATGTTAGCAGTTAAGGGCTACAAAAGCTTTGTAAAATATTTTTTGATTTAACTGATTATAAAAATGACTACCTTCTCTTACTGAAATGTTTGAACTTCATGCATTCAAACTAGGATAATACTTTTTTTCTGAACATGTTTCTTTAAAATCGTTGTTATTACTGTAACTCTTAAAATTATTATTGTACATCAGGACTCAATGAAAATTATTTAAAATTCCTGGCATAATTAAATATATTATTCTAAATATTTTTGAAAAATCCACATTTGGCTACAAAACTCAGAATCGTCTCCTCTCTTTGCTACAGATAAATTTGCATTTTGTATGTCAAATTGCTAGGAAACTTTTATTGTCATAGATGGCTTGCTGAGCCCATCCCTCCTTTTCTTTTTCCGGAGCATACAACTGAGGTACAGTAGATTACTGTAACAATACAATTTAAAATAAAAACAGGGGCTGAAGAAGGTATAGCTGGAGTCAGCAAAGCATTTTTTGCAAGCATTGACCGTTTAATCTCCAGAACCTAAGTAGCAATTGAAAGGGCACCTCCTGGTTCTGTCCTGAGGAGGTGGGGACAGGAGGATCCCTGGGACTTAATGGATTGTCAGCATGTCCAACCTGGAAAGCTTTAAGACAGTGGGAAACCCTCTCTCAGTGAGGTGGGTGATCTGCCTCAGGAAGACTGATCAGCTAGCACATATACATACATGCATCAACACATGCATGAATTTTTATATATAAAACTAAGTAGTTGGTATAGTCAAAGAAAATTGATGCATACCATAGAAAAGTCACATGATTATACCTCATACCTCACCCCCACTGACCTAAGGAGACCCCGTGCATTGTAACAGAAACCCTCTTTCCATGCCAAAATCACAGCCCTCAGGGTCTCTGGACATTCAGTGGTATTCACTGTGACATCTGTTCCATGGGTGTCTGTTCCATTCTCCTTTGTGTCAAAAGCTATGTCACTCCTACATTTGCACTCTAAAAGTCATGACAATGTGAGTGTGGTTCATCATGGATGCTGGTTTCTCTTCCCCCTTTGTCACAAACTCAGAAAGACAGAAACTGTAATGCTGATAAGGTCTGATTAATCAGGGAAGCGCTACCTGCTTTCTCTGGGACTTTCCTCTATAATAGCCCCTTCCATTTCATGCTGAGTCACTCTCCATAGATACAGAGGTTCACTTCCACTTGGACTGGCCTTCGGGCTGGTAGCAGACTTGCAAGGCTGTACCTCCCTCGTCCTCTGAAGCCCTGGCATGGAGTGCAAATAGTGTTTCCCTGAGGCCTCGGGTTGCTGGGCAGAGTGTGGTCAGACTGAGAGACACTACAGTCTGTATGGGCAGAGCTGAACCCCTGAGAGTGTCTATAGTAGCTGGGTGCACAGGGTTTGGATCTGACTCCCCTACTTGAGTTTCCTGCTTGTTTTCTGAGAGCACAGTCTTCTTTGTGGTTTGTTCTTAGTTCATCCACAGTTATTACTTTTTTATTGAGTTTTTCAGTTACATGTGCATACATAGTGCATACATATTTATGACTCTTGCCCCATCCTCTTACAATTTCTGAGACACACACACACACACACACACACACACACACATACACACACACACTATATCTCATGACCAAGTCTATTCTTTCTCACTCACTGAGTTTATTGGAACTATCATTGGAGCTCATGGGCTCAGCAGAGGTTGCAATGAGCGGAGATGCGTCACCTCTGAGAATGAATCAACACCAATAGTCAATAAAATAATTGGGCTGTGTGATAGTAATTACTGCCACCCTTTCCAAATGCACTTTTCTTTTCTGACTTTGAATGTGGTAGTACCACATTTTAGTCATCCACTCAGCTATTCTCTACCTTCAATGAATATCAAGTATCCTGAGAAACTTCACTGGGATGCTGACCTCCTTTGAGAGCTTCAGTGTTTTGATGGGAAACAACACCCTTTCTCTATTGGGTCCACAAATGCTGTTGCCCATGTCTGCATACCTCAAGTTAAGGGCAAGATAACTCATCTTTTCCAGTCCACCTTGTAACTTTTGAGGACACTGCCCCTATAACCCACAGCTCAGAAGATCTTTAAGCGTGTCTAACAAGCTCTATCCTCTAAGATTCCCCAAATTGCTATTTTGATTTCTCAAGGCCTCTTTCCTGTCCTCCCTAAAACTCTAATTGCTGGAAATCTTAATATACTAATATTTTAATGATCGGTACAATGTCCTTCTGATTCTATTAGATGCTAGCTGGCTTACAGATTTCCAGTCTTAACCACATTTGTTCTCCTCTCAATTTCTTTCTTTCTTCGGTTTATTTCCTCTGGTGTTATTGTTTTCCTTGACTTTCTTACACAGCTTCTCATTGCTCCTCATTATATGACCTTATAACTACAGGACAAACATAGAAATAACATAAGGGTGAAAACCTTATTGTGGCTTTTATATGTACCCCAAACCACATGATAGATGCTATTCCCAATGCAGTGCTGTTGGGAGGCATGGGAAAGGAGAGCTTGGCGGGGACTGGTGGGAGGAGGTCTTCTGGTCCCTGGGGTATGTGCCCGTGGGGGACAGCGGGCAAATCTTTCCTTTCCCTCTATGTTTTACTTTTAGCCAGAGGTGGAATATTCTTTTCTC
Organism: Rattus rattus; assembly: GCF_011064425.1. Lineage (NCBI taxonomy): Eukaryota > Metazoa > Chordata > Mammalia > Rodentia > Muridae > Rattus > Rattus rattus. The sequence goes on from NC_046156.1 coordinate 114,517,657, forward strand.
AGCCTGGATTCCACGCTCCTTGCACCAGACTTAACAGCAACAGCCAAAATCCTTGGATAAACAAACCTGCAAAGCTATGAGCCAAATAGACCTTTGCTCTTTATAAATTGGTCAAATCAGGAATTTGTTATAGTCATGGAGAGAGTGACTATCAAGCTACTGTAATTAAGGTATGTTTGGCTGGCTAGTGATTCCACGACATGGTTGAGGTGAAGCTATTTGTTCTGTCTCTGCCAAATTTAATAAGTTGAAAAATTTAGGTTATTAAGTGGATTCTTACTCTAGCACAAAAATACTGAAATATAAGACCTAAAACATACTGACACATAGGTGTATTAGGCTAGTGGGGCCTTTGAATATAAAAAGAAGTCAAAACAGGGCCACCATTCAGCAGAACTATATCAGTAAAAATTTAATGGGGTAGTTAAGACACAGCCAGAAATTATGAGCATTGTCTGTCAGCCCAGCATTAGGGAGGTGGAGGTACTTGGATCAGAATTTAATTTGAGCCAGCCTAAAGTGAGCAGGGAAAAGAAGGTAAGGAAGAAAAAAATCAAAACAAATAAAACAAGTTTTAAAAAACAGACTCTTAAACAGGACATTTCTGGGGTCTGCAAAACAAACCTCCAAATGGATTTTGGAAGTCTCTTAATGAGATAAAAGAATCATCTTATACATAATAGTCAGATTACATTTTTGCTTATGATAAAAATTTTGAAGAGCTTTCTACCAAAATAGTGAAAGTTGTGTTCCAAAACTTCCAAGTGCAGACATGAGAATGATGCGGTGGCACTGTAACCAGGCAACTTGGGAGGCAGGGCATCAAGTTCAAGGCAGCCTGAACTGCTTTCACTTTTCATTTCCCCATTCTGTAAGCACAAATTCATTAAGTCTAGAACAGATCTATAGTTTCAAGATGAAAAGATGAGGAAAGAACGAACTAACTCACCAGGCCGTGTTAGCTTGGCAAGAGATGATAAAACAAACCCTCTGAAAAGAAAAAAGAAAGCCTCCTCCAAACCAGTAAAAGGCTAAATAGCCAAAAGCCTGATCAGTCTCTTCTTCCCTTTCTTCTTTCTAGGAGATAATCAACAGGTCTCCACTCTAATTCTATGTGTACTAATGCTCAGGAAATAAGCAGGGCAGGGGTGCATACATCTGTGAAGGGTGTGCTCTCCTGGTTGGGAAAATGGTCTGTAGGATGTTTTGTCTTTGCCCTAATTTATGCTAGAGTCCCCGGTGTCATGTTGTCACTCCCTGGGCTTTCCATGTTTCTATAAACTTGGACAGAACATCAATGTGATTCATCTATCAAAACTTTGCTTGTTTCAGACCTTTTCAAAACATGAGTCTTTTCTTCCCCTGTGGCCAGGACCCTAGGACAGGTCACTGTCTCAATGAATAACCTGTTTCTCTGGCCCTTTCCTTTGTATGCTGGTCCATATCTTCAGTAGGCGTTAATGGTATCCTGAGTTATATACTATCTTTGCTCTTTTAATTCTTCATTTTCAATCTTGTTTACCTGCTTTCTTAATACTCAACTATTAAATAATGTCTTCTCAGAAGGACATTCAATTTTAAGCCACAAACACATATTATCACATCACCCATCACTAATTTTTTCAATTGTTTTAATTTCCTTCAAAGCACTTAAAAGCTGGAGAACTTTTACACTGTTGATCTCCTGTATTCTCTGCCTTCATCCATGAAGTTAAGTCATTGATCCACGGACTCTACTTGAAGATCTTACCCCAAGCACCAACTATCACAACCCTGCCTCAGAGCTTCCAGGCATTTAAGGAAATGATGTACATAAAAAGAAGGAACAATCGCACATGCGGTAGATATCTTGATCTTCTGGATGGAAACAAGTATTAATATTGGCTCATTTAGCAATCACAGTCAAAACAACTGCATTTTAAAGTCACTTTGTGTTAGTGTTATAGTCAGGTCCAGTTGTCCCAATTTGATGCAGGGGGCATGGCAGGTTGTCATGAAGGCGTTGTAAGCATAAAGGAATAACGGGGTTGGGTGCACGTAGGCCCTGCTGGTTGCTTCCATGGCAACAGGCCTCTCTTGCCAGCTAATCAGTGACATTTTGTGGCCATGTTTTCCAAATGAGTTTTGAAAATGTCAATAATCCCGAGTTATTAGCTCCATGCAGAATATCCGTGTAACTGTGGAAAGTTTTTGGCAGTGGGCCAAGGAAGCAATCCAGCGTGTTCTGCTCACTGATACGTCTGGGTCCTCGATTTGAAAGCTTCTAAGTGAGACACGGTCCATGAACTTATCGCAGATGCATACATGCATTTCATAACTAGATACCACAAAAGGAATTGATGGCAGAGCCACTTAGAAAGTGATATACCTTACAAATCAAAGTCGCCTTTAGTTTATCCTATATCCTCTCATTTGTTATCTCAATAGGTTAATATGGTAGGGCATTTGGACGTCTGTGTGGTTAATGTAAAGAGCATAAAAGAAATAATAGAAACTCGTTCAGTTTAGCTTTATGGATTGGCCCATCCATCTTCAAATATATTTGATGTAGCGATAATCACAGAGAAAAGAAGGAAGGAGGATGGAGAATTAAGGGATGAGGTTCGAGTGCACACCAGTGTTAGAGAGAAGGTTCACACGTGGGTGGTGGAGAAAGTCCACGCCACCCTTGATAGAGAAAGTACACACGATGATGGTGCAGGTTCCACACCAGCCACGCGAGAAGAACTTAGAGCCTAGTGGTGGGGCTACCTCATGCTCCTCTCTAATAATGGAGAAAATGATCTTTCCCAAACACCTCAAGCAATAGCTCCTCTCCATGTGGAACAGAGATCTCCAATAATCATGTTAGACCATAACTACTCTCAGCTCCCACAGACAGATCAACTCCATCTGCCACATGTGCATCTAAACCATTCGTCTGAATTCTTATCTAGCCTTTTAGTCAGTATTGAAATACTGTGCCTTGTTATTTATGTTTTTCCTTATCATTGTATTTTCTTGTCACACTAAGACAAGTGCAGAGTCTCTGTGAATCGAGGTAAGCAATCTGCCAGTATTAACACATCCATGAGGAGTGTTGGATTACTTCTGTGCTCCTCATGCTTCCACGGTTCTGCATGAACAGGTTATCAGGTCCAAATCCAATAATTTTTCAGATCATGCATAATACTGCCCTACACACACACACACACACACACACACACACACACACACACACACACACACACACACACACCGTCACGTGTGCCACATGTGCCCATATTAAACACAAATACTTTTGTTCTCCCCTCAAGAAACTCTCAATTTTTTTATGAAGTCATGTTTTCTATGACCATGGTAAGCAAGACACTCATCTGTATAATCTATAAGTGAGATCCTCATGCTGCGGTGGCCGTTAGAATGGCCTGAATCTCTTTAATGAATCAGGGAATTATTTGCTGAATGAAGACTTCTTTTCCCTTGAAAATTCATTTCCTAGATAGTGTTATGCGGTTATTATGAATTCACAAATTCATATCTGAAGTGTTCTCTTGTGATGGTCGCTGTTTCAATCTAGGATGACCATAAAAAGTTAGCAGGCACTGAGTCATCTTAGCAACTGGACCGTCCTGCAGCGTGTCTACCTTGCAGCAGTGACTGTTAGGCTGGCTATGCACCCTGAGAAAGAACTGCTGTTACTCCATCATGCTGTGTGAGATGTCCCATGATTCTGCCTCAGGAGTAAGTGTATGGTTCACAGTTTAATTACTACGTGAGTCACCAGAGGAAGAGAATGCTGGGTGTAAATAATAGGTTTGTTCTTAGTGAGGTGCCATTCTCTTTCCTATAAATCTCTGACCTCCTGTGGCTGCTTCAAACAAAAATCACCATTATTTAAATTTCTGTATGTGGTTCACAGTCGAATGCACAGGATAGCCTAAATTACACCCAAGCACAACCATCAGCTCAGAAATGAGCATTCCAAAAAAAAATTATTATTGCTATTATAATATTACCACGCTTTAATAATACAAACAAAATCCTTTCATTTATAGTTGAGTGTTCTTGGAAAGATCCCACTTGACTAGAGCACAGATATTTCCCCAAATCCCTTAAAAAAAAGAACCCAACCTAGTCCTGGATGAAATTTTGAACAATTCATGTAAATTGACAGGAAATGATAGAACATTTAGTGCTGAAGAGAAGGCTTGGGAGTTAGGATGCCATGTTCCTCTACTATACAACCCCAGTTTGCTTCCTCGGGCCAGTGCGTAGGCATTCTCCATGGCTTGTAACTCTAGCTCCAGAGAATTTGATGTCCTCCAGTGATCTCCTTGGATACCTGTACATGAGGAACACATGCATGCATGAAAGCACAGAGAATGAATTTTCAAGCATTTTCAATTCAATATTGATAAATGTACAGATGCCTCCCACCGAGTTACAACGACATAATAATCCACAAATAAACGTTATGGGTGTCAACCTGGTTGGTCTTGGTATCTACAGGTTTTACATCTGTTCTTGTACCATCCACATAATCCCACTGGAGTCAAGACTTGATTCCCAAGGCCAGGAATTATGACAGTACACAAATGTTCTCAGCTGCCATCTTCTAGGTGATCCCATACTTGCAGAACGCTGCCTCTCTCAGTGTGCATGTCTGCTCGTAAGGACTGATTGCAGAATGACAGGCCATGATGGGGAGATGCGGGCTCTCCTGTGAACACTATGCTATACCCAGACATCTGCCAGACTTTGTGGCATGTCCCACGACTCCTGGCGTCTTCTACAGAGCCTGCTTCTTTTCCAGCTCTCCCATGTATTGATCTTAAACACACTTCTTAACCAATTCTACATTCCCAGACTTCCACTGCAAAGGCCTGGGCATTGCAATCTTTGATAGTGTTAGTTTCTGTCGGTGTGAAACAAGATTCTGAAAAGAAAGACAAAAGGCTGAAAACATTAATGAAGGGGGGAAGTGCCATTTAGAGTTTAAACTGTGGTCATTTTTATTACTCACTTAATGCAGGTATTTCTGTAAAACAAGAGGTCTCATCAGCCCTTACTCACTTAATAGAATGCTAATAGTTATGCTAATAAAAATACATAAAACTACTTTCCTCCCCTGTCTGGGAATGACTCTTCTCTTCCACAGTTGCTGGCCTGGGTGAAGCCCTAATGTCCTCCGGGTGTGTATGGTCCGGTGTTTCTTCTGCTAATGAGTTTGTTCTCCAAACACAGGAGTGTTTGTTTTGTATCATTTTACCGCATGCAGTACAGCTCTTGCCGTAGGCTGTTTGACAGAGTTTCAGTACTGTGGAGTTTGAACACAGTGGTAAGGCCCGAGGGCGTGTGATCTTTGAAAGGCTGTTACCCTCTGCTTTTTTAAATAAGCTGTCTGAAATAGAGCCCAAGTGTCCTAAGTTGAATGTGGTTATCTGCCCTGAGGTCAGCGTTTCAGCAATGTTTCTGCCTGTCTTTGGTGATACACTCTGGCCTCTGGAGGACATATATCTGAATGCACTCTTTGTGTGTGTGTGTGTGTGTGTGTGTGTGTGTGTGTGTGTGTGTGTGTGTGTCCCTTCTGGCTAAATGCATACAGCTTTAAGTATATGAACTGATTTTCCATTGATACTTTAAAGAGTTCGTTCAGCTCCTCTTCTGTGAATGATTGTGTGTACGCTCAGTGAAGAGGGTAATTAAGAAATCTGCTCATGTCTGTATCCATTTGCTACTGCTAATGAGGAAATGGAAGTGAATAAATTAGGAAGGAATATCTCTGAAAACTCAATTAATATAAAGTAGATCACTTAAGCTTAGGTATTTTACTGAGAAAATAACCCGGGCACTAAGACGAATCATTTAAAATGTTTGTAATGCGTAACTTCTAAGACTACATTGTAGGAACAAAATTCTATTAGAGAACTCATTTGGTGAAATGGCTATCCCAAAGATAGTATACCTCGGTCTTTTTAGCTACTTAAGAAAAAAGTCAGTATTGAGTTTAATATTATAAAGATTTAGCTTGGGGAAAATAACAAAGAGCCTCTGGAAAAATTTGTACCTGAAGTCAATCTTCAGTGAACAGCACTAAGAACACAATGGCCTGCTGTGCATTCTGTCCTGTTTTGTCCTTGAAGACTGAAGTATCACTCCAGCCTTCCCCACGGTTAAATAAGACAGTTCCAAGGCCTAAACACAACTGAATGGTGGGGATTTCAGTTCAGATAAAGCACAGGCCAGGTCCTTAAGATGGCTGGAAGTTCACTGTGCCTTTCCCCATTTAAGAAGCACCAACCCTGGAGCCAAGCCAAAAGGCAATTTAACAGCAGGAACTATAATTTAATCACATTATATCATATTACACTCATAACATTATGTATTTTACCTACTGATGTAACACATTATTATTACAAGTATTTATTTCCAAGACTTGGTACAGGTACCTTTCAAGGAATTAGCTCGCTTATTTAATAGTGTCATCTATTGATTGTTATTGGAATCAGTGATAGGTATATATAATGCAAGTATCAGCAAACGCCTCCCTACCCCAGATTAAGGTATTATTAACAAAAAGCAATTAAGAAAAGCAACACAACTATAAAATCTGAACCAAGGTCAGCATCACAGATGCACACCCAGCAGGTCAACAGTGCTTTAGCATTAGTGTGGACAAGTGTGGACAGCAGCTATCTTGACAAGTAGATCAACAGTTTCAAATGAAGAGTTACTCGAGGAGTGAAACATAAATCCATGCTACTAACAAAAGCAGCAAATGCTGGTGTTATTCCAACTCAAACCATACCAGTCCTCTTCTGAGGCCATTTCTTGATCATTTATGTGATGACAAACTGGATTCTTATGGCGATCATCAGTGAGATGTTCTAGGATGTCAGAACCTCCTGTTTGTTTTAATATTTAAGTGATAGCATTAGGGAACTAGGAAAGGGTCAGTGCTGGTGGCTCTAAACCACATTATCTTCAGTTTGTAGCCACAACAATAATGCAGTTAACCCTGCCTCTGCAACAAAAAGAGAGCAATGCAGCATCCTGTTCCTGCAGCCACAGAAGCTGAGGGCTGTGCAAGCAGAAGCTGTGGCTACAGTGGGTGGTTGCCGAGCACATAGCTAGTCCTGCATACTGGACACAAAGTATGTAAGGAGAGCTCAAACTGATTTGTATCGCCTATATTCAGCTAAAGCTTCACAGCAGCAATGGACATCAATATGCACTCAATATAGACACTTTTCGAAACTACTCCAAAAAACAAATGACAAAAGTAGTTAAGAACAACTGAACATATGTTGTGTGTACCAGGCATAAGGATGGATGGACCCTGTGGTTAACCCCTGTTGAATTACATGGAACCTAGTCCACTTCCATCTCTCCAGAGTCGGTGTGCTGGGAGCTTCCTTTGGGTGGATCTGGGCTGGTCTCTGAACCATTCTGTCCGCTCCATTGGATCCATTGTGCTCACTACTAGCTGTTTTATCTTTCGAGCTTCTACTTTTTGGTTTGGGCTTATAAACCATGGGGTTACAGAAATTATCCAGTTCCTGGAAGACAGAAAACAATGAGCCATGTCAAATACGCTACACAAACACTTAGATATTTGTTGGTCTTCTCTAATCTCTCATGCATCCTCATACATTTGAATATGTCACTATATTTAAAGGCAATTTTATTACTGTACTCTTTTGCCTTGTTTTGTTTCTTGAGTCAGAGTTTCTTTGTGTAGCTCTGGTTATCCCGAACTCACTGTGTAGACCAAGCTGGTTTGGAACTCAGAGATTCACCCACCTTTCCCTTCAGAGGGCTGGGATTAAAGGTGTGAGACACTACCACTCACCCAGCTACTGTACTTACTTAAAAAAATGTGAATTTGATTTTTAATTTCATGTGCACTGGTGTTTTGCCTGCCTGCATGTCTGTGTGTGTGTGTCACAGTCTCTGGAACGGGAGTGACAAAGCTGTGAGCATCCATGTGGGTGCTGGGAGCTGACCTCATGTCCAAGATCACTTATAGGTTGTTCACAATGAATTATGTCCTTATTTCCTTTCAAGTGAGAGCTGTGTTTAGCGCCTAGGAAAGGATTTTATTATATTTCATACCCTTTGTACAATATGTTGTAATGTCTATAATAAAAATATATTTTGATAGCTATATCACACATACAGCAATTCTTCGATTTATGCAATTTCTTAACTTGGAGTTTTGGGCAACAGTATACACCACCCTGGCATATATGTGTGTATGCTCTGACACAATGTTCCAGGAAACTGTACAGGTATAAATTGGTGAGGGAGAGTACCACTGTTCCACATCCTTCTAACTATGTGCCAAGCTTTAGGGAAACATGAGCACAGCAAATGGCAAAAGCCACCTGCATTCTCGTGACTAGGGACACACTTCTTTGTCAGCCCCTCTAGCTCAGAGTTTTCACCTACCATTTGCACAGTTTTGCTGCTATGTTCATACCTTTTGACATGTTTATTATTAACATTTATTAAAATTCAACGTTTATCTGAGATATATACAATTACAAACAGGATTTCACAGTGGAGGATTTCACACTCCAAAGACAGACCTAATGCAACCAAGTTGTTAAAGTCTCAAGGCCTCTGGATATGTAGGTGATCACATTGCTATTTCATTCTGTATTACTTCCAGAACTTAAAATCCAGCATGTGTGCAGCTTTGAAAAGGAGTTAACTCCATAAAACCTAGAGTTAGTCAGCAAAGCCAAGTCTGGCTAAATTGTTCCTCTGTCAGTTGATTATTTCTCAGAGGTGACATCCGTTAATTTTCAGTCCTTAAATGTGTTTTTAGTGCTCACACTAATTAAGGAGGAAGTTTGGCACTGGAGGCAGCTCAGCAGGATGCAGGGTGCCTGCTAGGCAAAACTGACTACCTGAGCTGTCCTTGAACCCACCTGGAAAGGGACAGCTGAGAATCAACCATCATGAGCTCTCCCCCCCACTCTCCCATGAGCCACGTGACCCTGCTGTCCTCAAGGTCATCAATGGGTGTGTTTTCAATGGAGTTTGAGTTGCTTACCTTGACTTTGTAACTATTTCTGACACTTTTACCACGGGATCTTTGAGTAAGACAATTTATTCTGTTGCTCATCTTACTGTTTAGCCAGTTCATGGAGTCACTGATGTACTTTTCCAACTTTTTTCCATTCAGCAGGATCCAGATGGATCATCTTTCATCCTATTAAAATAAATAAAATGGTAAAAGAGAAAAGTAACTGACTTTTAGTAAGCAATGGTTTGTTGATAATTTCTCCCTAAAATATTTTATATTCTTACTTATGACATACTTCATTTATATTCGTGTAAAATGCCACATATGAGATGACAAAAACAAAGAGACTATTTAGGGTAAAATGTAAAAATCAGTGCAGACTTGCAAAGGACTCTCAGAAGTTAGCTTTGGAAAGAACTACTATTGGAGGCTGTGTATTAGGCAAGAGAGGCTAGGATGGAGTAGAATTTATACAGATTAAGGCGAAAATAAGTGCACAGATATATAATGAGGGAGAAAGAAAATTCTTGAACATACCATAAAACTAGGTGGTGCATTCTTGATTTAAAAAAAAAGACAATGGAATTCTGTCTAAACAACACAGTGTCTACATCTAGGAAACCACTCCCAAAGCCAGGTTACATGAGTACCCAAAAGAGCAGAGAGAAGCAGCAACATAATACGAACTCAAGAAAATTTCCTGATAAGGATTATTGGCAGCCTAGAAAACAGGATGAACAGGAAGGGAAAGTGTTGAGGAAGGGAAGAGGGTAAGAGAACACACATGGCATGAAAGCACAGTGAGGGCGGGCAATCATGACAGGAAAGCATGATGCAGGAGGAAGCAGAAGGTGCAGGGATAAACCCAAACAAATTCCTTTGAAAAAGACAGAATGAAATTATACTGTATATGCTAATTAGAATGTTTTTATTAAAACAAACTTCTTTTAATGTCTTTATTTTCCCCCTATGTGTTTTCAGAAAGGGTCTCACCCTAGCTACCTCTATGTTTATCCTTATCTTCAGCCTTAGCCTCTTAAAGCATTGAGTTTAAGCCCCCAAGTTAAAAAAGCAGGGACCAGGAAGGGCCATTTTCAAAACTGTTAAAAGCTTTTTCAGACATTCAAGATTTCTTTATAAGATTGCAAATAATGTCCCACAGCTCTCTCTACCCAAATCCCATGGGGGAGGGGAGCTGGACTCTCAAAGTGCTGACAATTCTGAGAGCTCAGAGGAGACAACCACTTCTGCCCACATTCCTGGCCCAAAGGAACCTGCCTAGTGCCCTCTGGATATGGGCACCCAGAGCAGAGAGGGGCAGGACCCTTCCGGGTTTCTTTGAGCCCAGAGCTGAAAGTCATTTGCCTAGAGAGCTGACAACACCTGAGAGTAGAGGTAAGACCAACTTTCTGCTCCAAGCCACCTCTCTGGAGGCTTCAGGACACACAAACCCAGGAGCAGCTCTCTGTTCTCAGAATCGGATGAAAGAAAATAGGTCTATGGGAGTGCTGGCACACAGGACTACAGAGGGTCAAGCCACTGTCAGAGACAGCAAGACAAGCTAACAGAGAGACAACCTGATGGCCAGAGGCAAGCGCAGGAACCTAAGCAACAGAAATCAAGACTTCTTGGCATCATTAGAGCCCAGTTCTTCCACCAAAGCAAATACTGATGTCCCAACACATTGGAAAAGCAAGATTTGGATTTAAATCACATCTCATGGTGAAGATAGAGGACTTTAAAGACATAAATAACTCCCTTTAAAAATATAACACAGGTAAACAAGTAGAAGCCCTTAAAGAGGAAACACAAAATCCATTAAAGAATTACAGAAAGAATCAAAGGTGAAGGAACTGGACAAAACCATACAGGATTTAAAAATGGAAATAGAAACAATAAATGAAGAAAAAAAGAGAGACAACTGTGGGAGATAGAAAACCTAGGAAGGAGATCAGGGGACATAATGCAAGCATCACCAACAGAGTACAAGAGATAGAAGAGAGAATCTTAGGGGCAGAAGACACCAGAAATCACCGACTCAACCCTCCAAAGATAATGTAAAATGCAAAAAAGCTCTAGCCCCAAAAATCCAGGAAATCCAGGACACAATGTGAAGATCAAACCTAAGGATAACAGGTATAAAGAGGGTGAAGACTCCCAACGAAAGGGCCAGTAAATATCTTTAACAAAATTATAGAAGAAAACTTCCCTAACCTAAAGAAAGAGATGCCCATAAACATACAAGAAGCCTACAGAACTCCAAATAGATTGGACCAGAAAAGAAATTCCTCCCATCACATGTCACATGATAGTCAAAACACCAAATGCATAAAACAAAGAAAGAATATTAAAAGCAGTAAGGGAAAAAGGTCAAGTGACATATAAAGGCAGACCTATAAGAATTACACCAGACTTCTCACCAGAGACTATGAAAGCCAGAAGATCCTGGACAGATGTCATACAGACCCTAAGAGAACACAAATGTCAGCCCAAGTTACTGTATTCAGCAAAACTCTCAATTAACATAGATGGAAAAACCAAGATATTCCATGACAAACCAAATTTACACAATATCTTTCTAGAAATGTCATCCCTGAGTGAGGTAACCCAATCAAAAACACATGTGGTATGCACTCATTGCTAAGTGGATATTAGCCCCCAAATCTGAACTGCCCAAGATATAATCCACAGGCCACATGAAGCTCAAGAAGGATGACCAAGTGTTGTCCTTCAGTCTTTCTTAGAAGGGGAACAAAAATATTCATAGGAGGATATGGAGTTCAGAGCAGAGACTGAAGGAATGGCCATTCAGAGTTGCCCCACCTGGGGATACAGCCCATATATACATGTAAGCAAGCATACCTTATAAGCAAGATAATACCCAAAACTAGACAATATTGATGAAGCCAAGAAGTGCATGGTACAAGAGCCTGTTATAGTTGTCTCCTGAGAGGCTCTTCCAGAGCATGTCAAATACAGAGGTGAGTGCTAGCAGCAAATCATTGAACTGAGAACGGGGTCCTCATTGGAGGAGTTAGAGAAAGGACTGAAGGAGCTGAAGAAGCTTGCAACCCCATTAAGAATAACAATGCCAACCAACCAGTCCCAGGGACTAAACCACTACACAAAGAGTACCCTTGGACAGACCCATGGCTCCAGCTGCATATGTAGCAGAGGTTGGCCTTATTGGGCACCAGTGGGAGGAGAAGCCCTTGTCCTGCCAGGAATGGACCCCCCAGTATGGGGGAATGTCAGAGGGGGAGGCAGGCAGGAAGGAGTGATTGGAGAGGGGAACACCCTTTATAGAAGAAGGGGAAATGGGAGAGGGGCTTATGGCCGGAAACCAGGAAGGAACAACATTCACATGCAAATAAAAAATATCCAATCACTTTAAAAAAAGGAAAAAAGATTACAAATTACATTATCACATGGACTTGGCTTCTAGGCTGCTATATTTTATTGTTTCTTATTGCCTCAGGGATTAAGTTGTATTTGCTAGTTTATTTGCATTAATCATCAAATATGCTTTGTAAAAATTATCTATAGCCTGAGCCTTATCCCAGAACTCTTATATCTAACCAACTAGAGGCTTTGTAAAGTTTGAAATTTCTACAATTACAATTTAATAAACTCATTACATTATCACCTACTTTTTGAAGTTTTCTCCTTGTCAAAATATTTAAAATGCAATCCATCCATATTAAAAACTCTGGGGTAGTTTTGGACTGTTATATGTATACCTTATAAGCAAGATAAATGCAAACCTCTAATCACTTCTGGTCCTTCACTATCTGGTTCGAATTTTCACCATTTCTTGATTGTATTATTCTAGCCTACGAATTACCAGATGCTTCACAACCTAAGTCAAGTCAGATCGGTTCTAGACTCTAAAACCTCCAAGCTGCCTGTGTCATAGTAAACCTCACCTTTTCACAGTGGTTAAGCAGGGGTGAGGCCTTCTGTGGTCAGGAGTCTGCTCCCCCCCTTCCTAGACTTAAGTCCCAGCAGCTTCATTGTCTCTTCAATCCCCAGTGTGCGAGAGGCAGGCATGGGCAAGGGGGTGTAGTGACACATATCTGAAGGTCAGAGGGCAACCTACAGCAGTCAGGTGTTTCTGACCATCACAAGTGACCTTAGGATTAAATGTCAGGCTCAGCAGCCTTGATGCATGAAGCCATCTCACTAGCTCATAGTTCTGTTGTCAAGAACATTTCCTTTCTATACATTCTGAGCCCTGGCTTCCGTCAATTCTTTTCTGATCTCTCTCTCTCTCTCTCTCTCTCTCTCAATGGTTGGCCTTCTTTCAAACATAGCTCCTGGAGGTTCCTTACCTTTTCAATAGCCCCTTTACCAGCAGTTGATTTTCCAACTGAAGCATATGAGAACAAACAGGCCCAGAATTTCTTTTTGCTAGAGTCCAGGACCCACAAAACATCCTGGTACATAATTAGAACTCGCATGCCTAATCAAATAAAGTCTGGTTTGCTATGGATGATATCTTAAACCCATACACTCATGATGACCACTAAAGTCATTGGAGCACCAACCATGCCAGATTTAAAATGTGGTTGATACTCTGTCTGCCTCATTCTGTACTTTTCCATTATCAATATTTCTGTTTGTGAGAACATAAGAAGATTGGGCTAGCCAAATTATAAATTTTCTTTCAACACACAGAATTCTTACTTCTGAAATAAAGAATTAAATTGTATATTGGAAAAAAATGTACACACAGAGGGTATATACACACTGATACCAGCTGATTCAGTGTAACTGACTACCATCATTTACTATGTGTAATCCAACAATCTGCTTAAGCATTCAATTTCCTCTCCTCTTCTTCCTTTTCCTCTTCCTCCTCTTCTTCCTCCTCCTTTTTGTTGTTGGTATTTTTGTTTTGTTTTTTGTTTTTTGTATTTTTGGGGTTTTTTTGAGACAGGGTTTCTCTGTGTTCTAAGTCCTGGCTATCTAGGACTCGCTTTGTAGTCCAGGCTGGCCTAGAACTAACAGAGATCTGGCTCTATCTGCAGACCTCCTGAGGCCTGGGATTAAAGACATATGCCACCATGCCCAGCTCAAGCACCCAGAGTTTTCTAATATTTGAATTTAGACAACAGTATTCATAGTTCATATTAAATACCCTGGGGAAAACAGTGTGAAAACAGCCACTCACAGTGCTTACGATTTACTAAGTGCTTGGTAAATCTAAGCTTCTGGGATGATGGGATGCCTCAATGATTCTGCTGCTGCTCTCCTTAGCATATGAATGCAATGTCAACATCAATGATCAAATCTGGTATTAACTGAGTATCAGGCAGTGACCAGTAAACCTGACCTCATGGGACAAGTTCAACAAGATGTCTTACTCCTTTTGAGTTTTCTGAAATAGACCTGTATCTACTGGTCTGCTGCAATTCAATGGAGGCAATGAAGACATGGACATAGGGGAGATTATAATGTGAACCAGTAATCTCTATCAAGTCTGTTTAGATGCCTGACTAGCCACTTACTGCTTTATCCAAAGGGACACATGACATAGATTACCTTACCTGAGGCTTCAAAACAGTGGAGAATGGAGAGAGTTTTTGGGTGTGTATGAAGAAAAAAAGGAGATTATGGATGATGAATGATAGATGGAAGATCAACAACAAATCAGGCAAGAAGCCTAGCTTGGTAGTTTAGAGTCAGGGAAAACCTTTTCTCATGTAAGAAACACAAAAATGAAAACAGTGCATTTTGCAACTGGGTTAAACTTAAGCTATGATTTCAGGAAATTCTAAAAGGTTGAAAAAGTCTCAGATTTTAAATGTCCTGAATCCTCTACTGGTATTCTTCAGTAAAAAGCGTAAGTTTGATATGCTCCAGTCTTGAAGTGGTAAGACCTGCAGTGTTGGAGCTGAGGACTTCTACTGTCACCATACATTAGCAGCAGCTGCCACCATTACCCCGTACCTTGTTTCTGTGTGCTTCTATCACTTTCAGGACAAGCTGGATCTTTTTCCCCAAGTCATTTAAAGCTTTTGGTCTCTCTTCATGCTCCACGTACTTCATTTGAATGGGCTGGCCATATTTCTATTCACATAAGAAACATTTAAAAAGAATGAATAGAGTTCTAACAGAATACATTTGTCCCCTACAGGATGATAAACAAAGACAAATATGTCCCTTCTGTCTTCCCACAAAGTAAAGTGTTAACATGGCCCTCATCCTACTTTAACCCTCATTTTATCTAAAGCATTCACTAAGGATTATCCCTTGACTTTCTTCAAAACCAAACATCCACTGTCAATCCTTTCAAAGCATGGGGCTAAACTGTGTAGAACCACTTGAAAAAGACAATGACCATCTACTACATACAGAATTCACAAATTTAAAAATTGGGTTTCAAATTTTATTTTATTTTTGAGACAGGGTCTCTGTGTGTAGCCCCCTGTTGTCTTTGAACTCTCTATGTAGAGTAGGCTGGCCTCACATTCACAGAGACACACCAACTTCTCTGTGTAACCCAAGAGCTCAGTGAGGTTAAAGTGTGTTCCACCATGCCAAGCAAAATGACCCAAACTAAATACCAATGCTTTTACATCATCATCTTTACAAAAGCTGCTTCAGTTAATAGTCACCAACCCCTTAAAGCAATTTACTAACCTTTAACTCCTGAAGCTTATCCACATAAACTTGTTTAGGTTGGTCCTCTCCTTCTTCATAAAGCCAATTTTCTGTGTCTTCTAACATTGCAGACAGCTTATTCATGTCCTAAGTTATACATTTAAGAGATACTAATTACAAATGCCTTTCTTAGAAAAAAGTCATTAAGAGATGCTATTCAGCTCAATGCCAGATTCATCCGACCTTATTCATAAACATGTTTTCATTATCCTTCTGCAACTTGAAAAATAACTAAGAATCATCTCCATGTAGGCTCAAAAATTGACAATAACGAATTTGATACACTTTTAAATGTAATTCATAGTAGGAATTTCAGATAAACATTCAGGCAGTTCTTACAACTTTAGACTTACTTCTGGAGTGATGAACTTTTCGTAGACAGTGCCCAATTTGTCTCTGAAATCATAGACGTATTCTTCAACAGCATTTTTAGCATCATTTCTTTCTTTCTCTAATTTATCCTGCATTATCATCTTCCCCTATTAAAAACGTTTCAGATTGTCAAAAAAAAAAAAAACACATTAGAGACCTGCTAGTTAAAACCATGATACTACTTTTTACCTCCTAAGAGGGCATATTTAAAAAAAAAAACAGAATAGAATCTTTGTGATTGTAGAGAAACTGATCCCTAGAACACTGGTGACAATAAAACATTCCACATCCACAGACCACAGGAACAGTATGGAGTCTTCACAACTAACAGAAGCTGGGCATAGTGGTACATACCTTTGACTCCAGCAGGCAAATCTCTGAGTTTGAGGCCAGCATGAGCTACATATTAAGACCTTGTCTCAAATAATAAATAAATGAATAAAGTAAAAATTACATTAAATAAATGAATGTAATTTCAGAATTATAAGTTGCCTTAAATTTAGCAATTCTAATCCTGAGCATATACTCAAATGAATGGGAAGCAGATACTTCGCAGACATGTATATGCCAGAATCTCCTGAGGTATTATTAATTATTACCAAAAATATATACTGAAGCATCCATTAACTGATATACTGATAAATGATATATGTGCACATGACAATTATGAGGCTTAGAAGAAGTTTCACATATGAGTGTCTCCTGAGATTATGTTAAGTAAAACGACCCAGACACAAAAGGACAAGTATTGTGTGATTCAATTTATGTGAGCTGCATAATGAGGCAGACTCTTAGGAGACAGGAAATGTGTGAGTGTTCAAGGAGAACTGAAAGAAGGGAGGAGAGGAGAGTTTGGTTTTCATGCTACAGCATTTTCCACCTTGGACAGCTGTAAGCTTTGGAAATAGCGGTGACAATGCTAAATACAATGAAGAATACTAACTTGAAAATTTAAGCTTGAAAATAGTCTCAAGATGTTAAATTCTATACTACATGTATTTTAAAAACAACATATTCCCAAATCACTGACTTGTATGCTTTGAGTGAATGAATTATATGGTATAGAACTTAAACCCTTGTAATAGCTTTTGAACACATCTATACATGTTCAAACTCCAGTATCCCCATTTACTTGTTGGAGACAGCAGGAAAGTCACAGACTCTTAGTTTTGGTACCCTACGATGACTCTAACCCACATTACATGGCTGTCACTCACAGAGTGTCTTCCTCCACACCTGGTGCTTTACTCTTAGTCAGGGATATATTAACAGCAGCTGTGATGCTGAGCTTTGGAGACTGATCCAAATATGAAGACCTGATCCAAATACGAAGGCTACTATCTGATTTGAGGTAGCATACTATACATAGTATAGGCCTCAGTTTTCTCATCCATAAGCCAAGACCAATAACAGAACCTACATACTGTGCTTGTTTTGAGGACTTCAAAGATCAACTGTTATGCTCAAAAGCAAGGAAAGAATGCAATTATAATTTTTGAACAAAATTTCACCTAAAAGCACTTTGTTTTCTAAACACAAGAATTCCTTTATAAATTATGATACAGTAGCATGGATTTAAAAATTAATGAAAAATTAATTTTGTACACTAATGTACAATAACTATAGTTTCCTACAGTTCATCCCTTTGGAAAAAACAAGCTCCAAATATATAAATTCTGAGTATTATATGAGATTTTTAGGAATTATTATGTATGAATAGAGCCTTGTTAATAGGTATTATGTGTTGAAACTTGTAAAAAAGCAAACCCTGTAAAATCAAATTTTCTTCAGGTAATGATGGGCAGTAAATAGTTGAATGCACCATGCTTCAAAGACTGGAAATTAGGAACTTGTAGACATTAGGAAGCACCATTTCAATATAAATTTAAGGATAAACATAAATATAATCACTTCATACAGTTACTACTAAAGAAAGAACTCATTTCTCAAAAGACTAGAACTAAACATGAAAATAGACAAGAGCAGGTAAAACGTTAACAATGGCAGCAAAGTTTAAATCATGGTTAATCAACACTCTGAATGGTCTTTAAGTATCACAAACTTACAAAGGAGGCCTGGTAGGCCAGAGATGTTACATACCTGTGATCTCAGAAAGCAGAGAAAGGAAGATCGGAGATTCAAGCCAGTGTGGGCTACACAGGAAGATCCTGCCTTAACATCTCCCCAAAACAAGACAAAGAATCCCCCAAACCAAGCCAAAACAAGAGAACAAAAAAGGGCTGTTCTTATTTTATTACTCTTAAAGGCTATAAAAGATGGAGCCAGAGGTGGTGGCACATATTCATAATCTTAGCACTTCAGAGGGAGAGGCAAGAGAATCAAGGGTTCAAGGCCATAGATTACACAATGAGTTTGAGGCCAGCCTAGGCTACGTGGGCCCTGGCTTAAAGTGGACAGGGGTAAGAATTCTCTTCAGAAGGCTTTTTTCTCTAAAGTGGATACTTTTTCATATAACTAAGATGAAAATATTATATATGGTACTAATACAGCTTACTATTTTGTCAAAAGGAGTTTAATGACATTTATAATTCCTTAATAATTGCAGACCAGATTGCTTAGATATAGTAGACAACCTTCGACACCAATACAGTATCAGAATGCATTTGCTGCTATTCAACAGGAACTCCAACTCACATACCTCATTTTCAATGTAGCTATTGAGAAGATCTTGAGTCAGTTGTCTGTACAGGCTACTCTGGATAGGTAGATCAATACTCTTGATTTTCCCTTTTTTAATAGTTTGATTTATGCGATCTTGCTTGTCTGAAGGAGGTGCCTGTAAAAGAAATTCAAATCAAAAGAGAAAATTTCTAAAACTAACAAATATAAATTATAGAGGTGAAACAAAAAAGCAAAGCCAAACAAACCTATTGTACTAGGCTGGGAGCAAAGCTCAGTAGTAAAGTGCTTGTTTAATATGTATAAACTCTGGGTTCAATTTCCAGTATCAACCCCATGCTTACACACACACACACACACACACACACACACACACACACACACACACACATACACACACACAAATTCTAAAAGCCGTTTATAGTTAATTAATGCTAAACCTTTACTATGTTTGCAATATGGAGCTGCACTCCAAAGCTGCAGTGAACTACTACTTCACATATAGTACTATGGCTATAACTCTTCACATATAGTACTATGGCTATAACTCTTCACATATATAGTACTATGGCTATAACTCTTGGCAAAGGAAAATAAATATAGGTAAGGGTATGGAGAAATTGGAATCCTTCTCATAAACTGTTGGTGATCTTATGAACTATATAGTGCTTGCTGTCGGTTTGTAAAACAGCCGGGCCCCTGAGACTGTTCCCTGGACACTTGTAAGCCTGACTACCTGAGTACAATCCCTAGGACCCATATGCAAGCTGTCCTTTGACCTCCATACAATATGTCTAACAATTCCATTGATGTGTCCAAGAAAATGAAAATATACAGACAGAAAATTTGTCAAAAGTAACATTCTCAATAGAAACTACACTGTAAATGCTCATCACCAATACATGGAGAAATCAGAATGTAGGATGCACTGATCAATACAGAAATTAAGTATAACACATCTTAGAGGCTCACCTGCTCATCACTGCCCTGCTTACCACCACAATAGGCTTAGACGCTCACATTCAAGTAGTTTTAGCTGAGTGTGGTGGCACATGCTATTAATTCCAACACTCTGGAAGCAGAGGCAGGTAGAGCTCTGTGAGTTTAAGACCTTGTCTTTCTGATTTTTTTCAATAGACCAAGCCTTGATTTTTATTACTTAAAAAGTTGCATATGTATTTTGCTTTCTGACTCTGTGCTTGTGCCTTCAACACTTTCACAATGATTTTCTGCTCCGCAATAAGGAAAGCCCTCTTGATCCTGTCATGGACACACTTGGCACACATGCAGCCACCACAGGCCCTGCTGACATGTTTCTTTGTCTTAGACAATCTCATAAGGACTCATAGCA